>NC_064307.1:28123653-28128653 GCF_023373825.1 Bactrocera dorsalis | reverse complement strand
CTGTGCCAATAGAGGGATCTTGCGAGAGAGTGGCCGGTAATTGCGAACGGCTTCATTACAATTAAGAATTTTTTAAGTGGGATGTTCATGCTTTTTACAACAGATTCTCACCAACTACCCTTATGAGGAGCGCTTATGTAGGGGCGATAAGAGCCATATATGCTTTTGTTAGTTTTTTTTCCTATTTTACAAATTTAGGCCTCTGTGGGGCATATTGTATGAAAAATGTCGATTTTTTTTTGTGTTTTTTTACTTTTTGAGACACTTTTGTTATATTTTATTGTTTAAGTGCTTATTGGCGTGCTTAATTTGGCGTTTGAGTAGCCCGCCAACCGCTCTAGGATTTCTTAGAAATGGGTTTTTTTGTTTTCATTATTGGCGAAAGCCATCCTGCGGGGTCGAAAGGTTACGAACATATATTTGTGTTTTTAATATGTGGTTGTCAGAGCAGGAATCTGACCTTGCTTTTCTACCTTTATGTTGGGGCATTGCAAAATTGTGGCTCTAGTGGTTTTCGTACGACGTACCGGCCATTATTTGATCGAATAGTTGTGGCTTTAGAGAAGTCCTCACAATACTGATCTTCTTTAGTTTTTTGGTTTAATATTTGGGGAAGTTTCCCTATCTCTTGAAATTTCCTTAATTGTGAAATTAGGCATTTATTTGATTTTTTCTCAACTTGAGTTGGGGTGGTGGTGACTAGTTCTGTAACTAGTCCACTTTGTGTTTCGCTGTTGAGCGTTTGAATTTTTTGTGCCTTTGAGCAACATGGTATCTCTTGGCTATTTTTCGGATTTTGGTTTTCGGGATTTGCTTTTGCAATTAAACCCGTTAAACCCGTTAAACCCGTGGTTCTTGATTTATAAGCGCTTTTATAGGGTGAAATGCTGTGATGAAGCATTGAGTTGTGTCTTTTTTGACAATATGAGCAATTATATTTACTTTTGCAATTTTTAAGATTGTGTGTATGGGACAAGCAGTTTGTACAGAGTCTTCTTGATCTGACAAAGTTGTTCCTTTCGTTAATGTTTAATTTTTTAAACTTCTCGCAAGTTTTAAGTTTATGCCCTCTTGTGCATAGTTCGCATGACGTATGTTTTCTCTGTTCGGATGTGAACGCTTGCATTTTGTTAAAAATTCTATTTGATTTGTTTTTGCTTCTATCTTGGGGTCTATTGAAGCTATTATTTTGGTCGTGTTTAATGTTTTTCTTATTTCTGATTATTTTTTCTTCTAAACCTTTCCGCAATTTCATATTGGGTGGTGAGAAAATCTTTCCATTTGTGTCACGTTGGGCACATTTTTCGTGATGAGAGCGATTGCTCCCATAGAAGTAACGACTTTTCTGGTAATGCAGCTGTGCATATATTATTACCAGAATGGGGTCCCAATTATCTGTGGGAATATTAATGTGTCGATAGAACCGACAAACAATTTGAAACAGTGTGATTCTAGGTTGATGAACACTCTACACTTGTTCCTTTCTTAATTTTTGGCAAGTTTAATAGTGTCGTTACTTGATTATCGACCAGTATTCTTTTGTTTTCGTAACGTGCTTTTAGAGCTTCCCAAGCAAATTTGAAATTTTCGTCATTGAGAGCGAACTGTTTTACTATGACGCCTGCTTGACCTTTTGTTTTTGTATCGGAGGTGATACAATTTTTGCGCTTGTGATAATTTTGGATGGTTGATGTAGACGGCTGTAAACATGTGCCGGAAGGACGGCCATTCTTCATAACCTCCCATAGAATGTTTCTGTGTCACCATGGCGGCAACTCGAGGTGGATGCCGGAACTTGCCTTTTGACTTTCTATTTGTGGCAGCATCTACTCCACTGTGGGGAGTAGGTGCATATTGCTTTAAATGAGTTTTTAAATGGATCGAAGATCATCGCTTTTGTTTCTTCGTACTGGTCTAAAGCAGTTTTTCGTATATTGCGTAAGCCGAGGAATTTGAAATTGTGTGTTATCTGAATCGTCAGAATCTAGAATGGCGTCATGAGCCTCTTGGAAGCGAGTCCAAAAATTTGTAAGATTTTGATTTTTGATTTCTAATAACGATTCAGAGTTTTCATGAATCGGTGAGGAGGCAAATCTAGTGCAGTATCTTGTTAAACTGTCACTTTCTGAAATGAATTTATAGCCTGTTTTGAGCGTAAAGCTGCCATTTTTGTGAAATAATATTATTTATTTATTTTATTTTAGCTTTTAAAGTTTGAAAATATCCGCACTTTTACTTTATTACCACCTTTTACGTCCTTATGTTAGTATTTAGGTTCACCCTAATACTTGGACTTGGTGTGTGTGTAGTATGTATGTGCTTATGAAAGGTACTTATGTTTTGTGCAATTGAGAGGCTCGCTGAAAGATCAATTCGCTATGTACATAAGTTATGGCACGGAAGTTTAGTGTGCTTATGGTTTATGGTTTGGTCTTAAGCAACTGAGAGCTCGTTAGAGAGATCAATTCGCTTTTTTGTACGCAACTCCTTCTTGTTTTGTTTGTCAGAACAAGGAGAATTGCCGAAAGTGCCAAAGTGGACTTTGAATATGTGTATATGTATGTATATACGAATATGTAATGAAAATATAATATATGTATGTTCAATTATTTATTAATGTTAAGGCTGCGTTTTTGTTAGATTTGAATAATTAAAGTATTTGTAGGTATTATTTATTTTACTGGTAATTTCACTTAATATGTTTATTTATTTTTTACATGATAGACAACCTTTTTTTTAATATTTTTGCACAAGTTTTAATATCTAATAGACCCAATGTACATAGGGTATAGCCCAGTCATTTTGTATGTAAGCGCTTTTATATTATTTCGCTATGGAGAGAGGGCACGAAAACGGAATAGAAAAAATCCCTTGTATTTGTAAATATATAATTTAGCATATCAAATCACACTTGTTCGGTAAGTAAGTGGGTTATGCCTGTAAGTATATACGTGTACTTTGTATATGGTATTTTAATATGCATATATGTTTGTATGTATGAATGTTTGTGTTTATTTTTTATTTGTTTTTCTCTCTCTTTCAGTCCTGCTTACTTTTTTATAAAACAGAGGGATTTTACCCAAAAATGTTTGAAAGTAAATACTTAGAATAAAGAGTGTTGCTGGAAAAGTGTGAATACACAAAGATTAAGTTGTTGATTTTGAACATATACATATGTAGTATGTATATTAAAGTTATGTATAGAGGAGAAATTTGCATATACATATTGTATGGAGTATGTATGTTTTTTTTTTTTCCTTTTTGTTTTAAGGGTAATTTCTTTGCTTTCTTAGCTTATACAATCCTGCTTATTGTTTTTATAAACGTAAGAGGTTAGTAAATATTTGAATATTTTTTTTCTTGTTAAGAAGTGTGTTTGAATACACGAAGCTAAGTAGGCATCGAATAATTAGGTTTTGGATTTATGTAATCATATGTGTAATATTTAATTTTAAAGGACTTGTATACGCTCACTCGGTTAGTTCCTTTTTGTATGTATAGTGCCCCTGTAGTATATGTATGTTTCTCCCGCCAATTTTGCCTCCTCCGCTTCTCTCAGTTGGTTTGGACCTGTTGTGTTTGTTGTTTGTATTTTGTTTTTTTCTTTTGTTTTGTTCGCGCCCGGCTGTCTGTGTTATTTTTTTTGTTGTTGAAATTATTGTTTTATTTTGTTTTAAAATTCGCGCCCGTTTAATTTGTTGGTGTATATATATATTTGTTTTACAGCAGGAAATTTCGCGACACAGTGTTTCTTTTGTTTTTTGTTTTCTTGCAAGTTGCATTTATTTTTTTTTAATATGTTTGTATTATTGAGTAAATCCCGCTCTTTTGATTAGGTTTTTAGGTTTCTGTTTTTTTTGGTTTGTTCGATTATGCACTTTATGTCACTGCACTTTGTTTTTTATTTTTATTTTATGTTTTGGTTGTTCGTGCCTTGTTTGTGGTTTAGATACATAGGTAAAACGTTTTTATGTGTTATTGTTTTTGGAAGAGCACTTTAAATATTTTTTCTCTATTTGCTTTACTAAGATGGTTTAAGTGCTCGTCAAAAGCTTGTGTTTTTTTTTTTTTGTTGTCCCACTGCACTTTTCTTATATTTAATGTTTGTATACGAACTGTTTTTGTTTTTGTTTGTGTTTGTTGCGTGATTCGCGCTCGCAAGAAATTATTTAATTTTCTATTTTCGCCGGGCTGGCCGATTTTAATTTTGTTTTTAGGTAACGCGACATTTGTTGCTTTTTTGTTTGCTCAAATTGTTTTGGGTCATTGCACCTTTTTTTTGTTTTGGCGTTTGTTCACACCGCACAATTCCTTTGGTTTTTGTTTTAATACAATTTGTATTTTTTAAATCGGTTTCACTAATCCATAGTTGCCTCTCACTATGGCTCGAAGGGACCATGATTAAAAGTGTATCAAATTTAATTTATCATACATTTTGTTTTTATTTTAACAATAGATTAACAAACTATAAAATTATAATTTGATATTATAAGTTTTTAATTGTAAAAAATGTAAACACGCGGGAGGCGGCCAGGATCCAATGCCGAAAATGTTTTGACGGTGCTGGTGATTTGAAGTTCCACGCATCAGGATCAAAAAGGTGGAAATCACGGTCGAATAGCGTAGGTATCGACGCGGCAATTATCAATGCGAAAATGTAGATGTGGGGAATTCGGAATTGTAAAGTGACGAATGTTGATGGGTTTACGGGCGGCCGCAGTGGGGAGTCGAATTGTTGACGTGCGAAATTGGTTTAGGGCGAATCACGATTGTTGCGCAGTGTGTCCGAACGAATGGATCCAAAGACTAAGTTGCTGTGCGATCGTGAGAAACCTATGGTGTCTGCTTTCTCCTTGTCCAGCCTTTTCGGTGAGTGAGTGTGCAGGTATAGTGAGTTGTGTTGGTGTCATCAGCTGTGGTGAATTAAGCTGTCTTATTAGGGTGCGCCGGTTTTTGCGGTTAGAGTGGGCGGATGGCCGTGGATATAACTCATTTAAACA
>NC_064307.1:28003272-28123153 GCF_023373825.1 Bactrocera dorsalis | reverse complement strand
GCTACCAATTGCACTCATAGCCAGGCAGAATTGCTAGTCTTTTCGTCGTCAGAGATTGATTCCAGCGTATTAAGCAAGTATATTAAGGCTTTGAGCCCACAGTCAGATCAACTCCACTTATCAATAATATGGATTCCCGGCCACATACACATTTGCGCCAACTAAAAAGCAGTCTAGTCAGGCCAAATTAGCAGACTCTTAAGACGAATCCGAGTTGAAGAGAATAACGTCCCATTAAGAGCAAACGAAAGAGACTTTTATGCTCGGATTGCACAAATAGCTCAGAGCAGTTGGAAATCAATAACGAATTGCAAGATAATGAAGCAGTTATGGCCCAAGTATATAGGTTCGGAAATAGTATTTACAATCTTACAGCTACGGGACACTGGTCTCTTTGAAAACCAAATGGGTCTGACCTATAATAATATTTGCCGCACGGTTTGCCACCTTATCTGTAAATGGTTAGCTCTAGCCCAAACAAGACACAGAATACTAGGAACCTATCAGTGACCAAGCCATGAATGGCTGTTCACAAAAAGAAAAACAAATATAAGTAGTTTAACTGAGAGCACCAAATGATTTGAGTAGAAAATGAAACGAGATAGTAAGATTATAGAGGTCCTACAATAGTGCATAAAAATATCGCATCCAGCGTTAACTGAGCCCATAGTAGCAGCACTCCTACCAAGATACCTACCCGAAGTTTTTGAGATATCGATCTGCAATTAATTTCGCTCACCTTCTATTCCTGAGGAAGATGCTTATAGAAACTGATCGATCAATATTAAATCTTTGTAAAGAAAACTTTTTTATCCGACAAATTATTTTCACAAATAAATATCATTATTACATTTAAAGAAACCTACATTTTTCCCAGCAAACATTCTTTTGTGGTCTGAATACAGCAAATAATTAGTCTTCTAGCTCCACAGAATCTGGTGTAGAGACAAATTCGAAACCCAATTTATCCCATTTTGCCTTCGTTTTCAATGATTTATCTTCACTGCAAACGTGATGATTATGATCAACTTCATTGAAACTCATCTAAAATTACTTAACGTCTTTTTTGTTTTCGTGGCTAAAATAATCTTTTGAACGTTCATTAGATATGTGGATATGAATCTAATGGCCGCCTCTTATACAAGCCATGTGAACTTTTCAGCCTAGCTGATACACTTTGTGAGCGAATTGGTGTCAATTCAATTGGAAGATGATTGATGAATAATAAACAGACAGAAAATCTGCTTTTGACTGCGCTGAAGTGTATTCCAGAGCTAATTTTTATACCCTCGACAGGGTATATTAAGTTTTCTAAAAAGCTTGCAACAACCAAAGGAAATGTCGGATACCTAAAAAATATATTGTGAGCCGCAACGTTCAGAATGTTGGAAAAGGCCTTATGTGATAATTATCTTTGATTGACACAAATTATGCAAAGAGGATCATGAAATGTATTATTACTAGCGATGAGTCTTGGATCTATGCTTATGATCCGGAAACAGGGAATCAATCGTCCTAATATCGTGGCAAAGGTGAGCCCAAGCCGAAAAAAACACGTCCAAGCAGGTCAAAAATCAAGGTTATGTGGACAGTTTTCATCGATTATCGATGTGTGGTCCACTCTGAATACCTTTCGACCGTATAAAGGGTCATCAAGGAATACTATTTGAGTGTTATGCGTCGTTTGCGCGAATCTATTCGTAAAAAGAGGACGGAATTATGGATAATTCTAGGTTTTTGCACTACGATAATGCACCGTCGCATACTGCATTGACTTTTCGTGAGTTTTTCGGCAAACTTTCAAGCAATATCGTGCCGCAACCACCTTATTCGCTTTATAAAGCTTCGCGTTACTTCTGGCTATTCAGCAAACTGAAACACTCGGTCTGAGGAAACCGTTTTGAGTCAATTGAAGACATTAAACGTGAAGACTATTTCGGAAATTGACTTTAAGAACTCTTTCGAGGATTGGAAAAAACGTTGGCTCAAATGTATTGAGGCCAAGGATGATTACTTTGAACATAGTTTTGGGAAAATAGCTTAATAGTTTTAAAATTATGAACAAAGTCTTACTATTTTCTGTTCATATTAGTATTTCATAGTTAAGTTTGTATAGGGACTATATTCTATTGTGGTCGGATATTGACGGTGGCCCCATTCGAGCAACTTCTTGAGGAGGAAAGGACTTTTGGAAAATTTCAAATCGATGAGTGAGGGGCTAGTTCGTCTATATAGTATTTACAAACCCATGGTATGACTAAATGATTTCAGTTTGTCAGGGTGACCATTTATTATTTTATAGGATCTCCGACGTTTTCTTGGGGTACAAAAATAGGCCAGAGCATTTTAAAACCCTCCAAAGAGAACGTTTCAACTCGTCAAACTGGAGTTTGTGAGGCAATGAAAAGAGGAATTAGATGTTTTTGATGAGTTCATTAGGCGGATTTGATAAATCTGATTTTATACTGGTATATGCATGAAGTATGAACACCTCGAAATAAATAATATCTCCGTGTTTGAACACCATTCGCTCACATTTGATTGAAAAACAGAAGAAACACTCCCATTCACACCTATAATTAAAATTTCAAACCATCATTAAAATATACAAATCAACGAGGAATGCGTTAAAAATACACAAATTATCCCATGAACAAATATATTTTTACATTTAAATACATTTTAATGATTAGCACATAAAAATAGCAGCAAATGCGGTGCGAATTTCGCTATATTGCAAATGTTGTTGATGTTGGCATTGTTGGTTGCTAATTTGCATTTTGCATTTTATGTTCGTTCGTTGAGATTCTCAAATTAATTTATTGAATCAATTTCCTCGACGATAAAAAGATTTTGTAGGTAAAAATGTGCGGTTGCGGGCGAGAGGAGGGGAGCCGCAGCGAAGAGCGAACTGCACAGGTGTTGCTGACGAACGCAACAATGCATGTGCGGATATGAGTATGTGTGTGTGTGTGTGTTGGTGGCTACGTGTGGTGAGTGATGTCGCCTTTATTAGTGGTCATTTGGTCAAACTGCAGGCAAGTTCAATGGACTCTCAAGGTTTGGCTGCCATCAAATTAATAAATGTGCACACTTTTCACTGACATCGCTGCCGCACGCCAATCCGTCACGCTCCACACACCCCTTGCCGTTGTGCAATCTTTTGTTTGCCATAAAGTTGGTTTTATCGCAGCGACTACATATTTGCGCTGTGTATTCACTATGCATTTGCGTCTTCTAATGTGTGTTGGCGGAATTATGAAATTTTAGTGTTCAAAATTTCCATCAGAGAAAATATGACAAATATAAAATTTCAAATATAATCTAAGATAATGTAAGATAAATGTGTACATATTTCAAAAATACCGCTAATGTAGATCATATCTGCAGCTTTTGAAAAAGTAATTGGATTTTCAAATTTATTTCCACCAGTTCGGTGGCATATCTGAAAATATGTGATCCCAAGGGTTTAAGTCTTAATCTCGCGAACGCAGTACAATCAAAAAAGAAGTGCCGAGATATAACCACCTCGTCTGCTTCTGTTCAGGTGCTAATGCAGATGTCTGGTAAGATTTTCAACCCTACAGTGTAGGCCTGTAGGGCAAAGACTTGTTGCACATCACACAACTAGACTGAGGCTAGCCTTAGTGAGGGCAAAAAGCTTACTAGATCTCCTACGATCGATCTTGGCTGAACAAGATCCTGCACAGCGCATGAACCGATGATAGCCCAGTGCTGACCAAGCTCCTGCTAAGCTCAGCTATCCAGTAGTAGTACGCCCGAGGAAAGGGCAGCATCGACACGTTCCCATTCTATTGATAGTTATGCTAAGGCACCTTCCTTGCTTCATTTGCTCTACCGTTACCCTGGCATCCATACTAGTGTTTTCACATAGTGACTGGATGCCATTTCTTAACCAGTCCTAAACACACCATCAGAGTAGATAGTCACTTTACAGAAGGAAATCTACCACCACCTTCATTGCAATAACCTCGGCTAGAAAGACCGAGTGGATTCTCTGAGTACAGAGTTTTTTCCGCCGTGACTATACTTTGTAGCGTGCGCGCACCGACTGAATTCAGTAGAGGGCGGTCCTAGGTAACGAACAAGCGTCTGGTCAGTTGTCTCCGAGCACCTGGAGAGTCAGGACAAAACATTTTCGCGCGACGTGTTTCTGTGAGTGGTGCAAGAGGAAATTCAGCGTTCGTTAGAGCAGAGGTACGTGATTAAATTCTGTGTGAAACTCGCTAAATCTACGACAGAGACGTTTGATATGATCAATGTGATGTTACTTTAGCAAGAAGTGGTGTGTTTCGGTGGCACGAGGCCCCTATGGAGAGCCGGGAAGAGGTCGCTAATGAAGACCAGAAGAATGAGAAAATCCAAAGTCAAAGCAATGGGGTTCACAGCCGATTGGAACCACGATAACGCCCCGGCTCACATTATCTTTCTTGTGTCCAGCTACCTAACCAAGACCTGCATCCTAAGCTTCCGCAACCGCTCTACAGCCCAGATGTGGCCCATCCCTACTTTTTTTTTGGTTTCTTGGCTGAAAAGGCCGATGAAAGCAAGCATTTTGAGACGGTAGAGGGGATCCAAGCAACATGCTCCTCGGCTCTCAAGGCTATTCCGAAGAATACCTTACGTGACGGCTTCAATGCTTGGAAATCACATACCGATGTGCGCCGCTCGTTGAACGCTCTCGAGTTTCCTTATAAGAGTGGTGCTTTCTAGTGCGCTCCAACACGCAAAGATTCCATTGAAGATTTGACTATAGTGTCGTATTTCCAGAAGACCACTTTTGGCAAGATATGCCATCTTTTGCCAAAGGCTTCTCTGTTGCAGTATAAAGCAACCAATGATTTCTTTACTTTCTCGTCCATATTAGGTTTCTATGAAAGCTTCATATCTAGGGCGAGTTCTTAATACTTCATAGTGTCCGCTAGTTGCAGGCGGATGCTTCCCATTCGTGGCAGTGATGTGTGCGGTATCTTGTATCTCTTAGTAAATAAATACATCTGAGTTTTATTTGAGTTAATGGTGAGGCCACTTTCGGTCGTCCAATTAGTAACGACGCTGAGATAAACTTGCCTCAGCTCGTACACGGTATTCCAGAGCTTTCTTTGTCTATGAATGCTTCAGCGTCTGCGTAGATAATCACCCGGCAGCCAAGATCCTTAAGTTTTTTTCAGGAGATCTTTGACAACCAAGAGCCATAGAAGAGGAGAAAACCCCCAACTTCTCCAACCACGTGCGCTGTGGTGTTCCGTCATGATCACTCTGCCGCACAGATTACTGAAAATAAGGTATTTGAGGTTCGTTTCAACCCGAAGACCGTCCAGAAGTGCTTCCGGCAGGTTATTATTGAGAGCTTTCTCAATATCTGGCAAGGTCCTAATAACAAATTTTTTAAACCTGATGTCCTCTTATTCTTCTTTATTGGCGTAGATACCTCTTAGGCGGTTATAGCATCAGTTGCCTGTTTTTTTCTTTTCCTTTGGGTGTGTTTTTTTTTTACTTGTCCCAAACCCAGCGCACAACCCTGCGGAGGGATGTTTCGCTTTTTTACTTTAGCTCACCTTCAAATGGATATTCTTTGGCTAACCAGAGGATACTTGGTCTAAGACCGGAAGTCGTGAGCTGATTGAGCTATATGTAAAAGAATCTTTTCTGGGCACTCTCAAGTGAATAACGCTTAGAGAACTTTCCTCACTTGCGTGAACTTCTACACTGCAGTTGAAGCCAGGCGCGTAAAAAGTTCTCAAGCCCCAAACTAATCTACCTCGGGATCTTTAACAATATGACCGTAGTTGAATAGATCGATTAACGATTGCTCAGTGAGTTTTCAGTTCAAAGAATGAAGTGGAAGAGTAGCAGGCTATAGAGATGGATATCATATATGTAGGTCATATATGAAGGTCACTAGAAGAAATATCGGACCACATTGAAAAAGGTCGACAAAAATATACCGATGCCGCAGTTATAAGCCGATTTTAACAGTTTTAATACGCCACACATTGTCTACCATTTTCGCAAAACACAACTCAATTAATTTGCTGATTTGCTCATACCACAAATGATTAAGAACACTGTGAATATTAATAATAATTATGCAGCTGTTGCGGCCGTGGCGGTAATGAAACTAAAATTAAAATCCGCAACCGAAAAAATAATCAATAAATGCACATTAATAATTTCATTCACAAACCTCGAAGCGTTAGGCGATGATCTAGCGGGGAGCGAGGTGAAAAGTGCTGCCGCAGCGCAGTAAATTGACTCATCAGCGACGGCAGAGGACGCGCCAACAACTACGCAGCTCGCCGCAAAGGTGCTGACCAACAAGCAGCTGCTGTGGCATGCGTCCAAATTCAATTAATTGCCAATACACACACACATACACATACACACGCACGTATGAATGTAATTTACCTAGCGCGCGACGGCGCGGCGCTCAGCCACAACGCCTGCCGCTGATGCCGTCATTATTTGCCGAACGCTCGCATTTGCACAGCCAATTTGCAAGCTTTTCGCGCTTATTGCAATTTGTTCTGCTACTGACAGCGACAACCGCAACAACAACAAACAGCCGAAATACGAAAGCAGCCACAACAAATATTAATATATGAAAGTTCAAAGTTTTTCGCTGGCGAACATTTTGCACATATTTTTGCCATCAAAATATGAAAATTCACAAAAGCACATACTTGAAATGGCGCACGTTGCCATGTCGCCATAGTCGTGCGGCTCGTTAGTGCCACCCAATACCTACCGCTCTACCCGGCAGCCGTTCGCCGTGCGCCATTTTACGTTGGCGATTGTTGCACAGCTGCGCGGTGCGCTCGGAAAAGTGTTAGATAAATAATTGCAAATAATTTTTTGCTACTTCCAATCGCCCAGCGACGTCTGTGCGCAAGTGTGGTGCGAAAAATGTAAAGAATTAAATATTGAAAAATCATCTAGCGCTCGTTCAATGGTTAGCGTAATTTTTAGTAAATAACGAAAGCTGCCTAATATAGTCTTATGATACAAATTTTATGTTTGGACGTAGTTCAATTTCAAAGCTTGGAATTTTTATCTCATCTACGGGTTCTATTCAGTTTATCATTCGAAAAAACGTTTTTTGCCATATTTCTTTTTTTAAATTATTTTTTTCAAACATTGACCGCGGCTACGTCTCAGTTGTTCCATCCGTAGAGTTCTATTTTCGTTGACTCCTTCGAGCAATTCTACTGCTAACTAGCGAATGACACGCGAGATATTTTGCTCCAAGGCTTGAATCGAAGCGGGATTGTCCGCATGACTTTATATTTCTACAGGAAAAAGTCACATGATTTTAGTGGTCAATCGCCCGGTCCAAAACGTGAAATTATCTGCTCACCGAAGTGTTCTCTCAACAAATCCATTGATTGATGCGATGTGTGGGAAGTGGCGCAGTCTTCTTCAAAGCAAATGTTACCGTGATCATTAGCCTCAATTTCAGGCACCAAATAGTCGGTTATCATGACACGATCGAACGGTTACGTTCTCATACAGACCGAAGATTCTAAAGATTCAAAAACCACACTACTTCGTTGTTTTTTCTGGATAAAATGGCGGCAATTTTACTTGTTTCCGTACCCATTGAGCCAGAAATAGGTCTCATCGCTGAACAAAATTTGGCTCGTAAAGATGTAGGCGCCTCTATCTGTCATTATTAAGGGGTTACATGGGTTTCACAGTTTCAAAAAATCGAAAAAAAATTTTTTATCTTATTAAATTCTATAACATTTCTAGAATATTGTCCTAAATTTTCAAGTTGATCTGACCAATACTTTCGGAGATACAACCCTGAGAACTTGTGCGCTCGAGGCAATCTAGGCTAAGTGCGCCGTCTTTAAGCGCGTTTTTCTCGAAACTGTGTTTTCAAAGTCGGTTGTCAAGATTTCTCGCGAACTACTCAACCGATCTTGATGAAATTTTACACAGGTCTTCGAGATATCATTTACAAGTGGGTCTATATATTGTGTGTAGCTGGTCAGTAAAACTTTATCTAACCTAATCTATATAATTATTTATATAATTTAAGCAGATGTATTCGTCATATAACACGTCAATGCTTCTTCGAACTTTAAGAGCGATTTGATATCTAGTTTTGATATTTCATCTAATCCATGGAACTGCGATGCATCTAGATGTCTAAGACGAGTACTAGAAAAGGCTGGACAGAAGCATAGAAGGTGTTCCATCGTCTATCTCAGGCCCACCTCCCTGCACTTTTTGCATGTACCGTCATTATTTATGATCCACCGGCTCGCATGTGATGCTAGTAGATTGTGACCGGTCATTAGGCGTTCCCACGACAGTCGGGTTTCAGAAACCGGAACCGGCGAACCTTAAGTCATTCCATCTCACGATCCAGCTGTCGGTGCTTTCGGAAACTTCATTGTGTTTCGTTTTTATTGACTTCTGTATTTCCTGTACTGATTCCGTAGCCAGACGGATGTCTCTTTGGTAATTTCAGCAGCTATTTCGTTTTCCGGCTGCCTCTCTGCTTCTAGATATATTATATACAGTAAATGATGATGTTATCTTACATTAAATTGAAGATTATATTTAGTTCGGAATGATCCCATTTCTGTAGGTTCAATAATTGGTTTTACTATATAACTGTTTACCGTTGGAAGGAAATTTTTTAATGCCACTTTCATAGAAACCCTCAAGCCTATTGGCCAAGTACTGAGACACTAAATTTTCACAATCTTTTCTTGAAGTCAATTTTAATAAGTATAATAATATATTTACTTGGTCACAGGTTCGGACTTTACTTTGTATGCATAAGATCCTCCAAACTAAATTTCGAGAAATTTTGTTAGTCAATATCGATATGTGTCTCCTGGCGTTATTTTGGTGTAACACAATTTCTCTCCTATTGCTCTTAGCTACCTCCTATGTGACACTTTTCATCGTCAGTATTCATCCGCCTCAGTATTGAATCGATTTTACGGGGATCCGCAGATGGAAATTCGATCCACTGATTTTTTTTTACGTTAACTCGTGTAGTACCCAAACACCGAGGTTTTTTTCATTTTAGTCTTACTTAACTTGTTCCAAATTATATTTTAGGTTAACAGCTTTTAGCCGGATTTAAACGTGGGCTTGTTCCGATTATGTATAATTCATTGTCAAGTGAATGAATACATATTTAAATTGGAATTTCTCTTCAAATAATCGAAAACTCTTCTAAGCTTCCATGACAGATCTTCAGATTGATTATGAGCAATGGGAGCATTACTTTATTAACAACAAATGTGTCAAATATTTCAGTGCATTCTCGGGAATTCCATATTATTTCCTTTTTATAAATTGAACCGGGTATACTAAATTTGTCAGGAAGTTTGTAACACCTAGGAGGAAGCGTCGTAGACCCTGTAAAAACGATTTGTCTGTCTATATACATATATGTACGCGAGCTACTAACTCAGTTTTTGAGATATCCATCTGAAATTTTTCACACGTTCTTTTCTGCCTGAGAAATTGCTCATTTGTTGAAAACGGCGATCGCGTACCCACTATAGCATATAGCTGCCATACAAACTGAACGATCGGAATCAAGTTCTTGTATAGAAAATATATTTATTTGACGAGATATCTTTACGAAGTTTGCCACGGATCATTGTCCAAAGCAACTATACAATCTCCGAAGGAATTATTCAGATCGGACCACTATAGCATATAGCTGCCATAGAAACATCGCTTACTAAAATTTGGTTTAAAAGTAAAACAACAAAACAAAAAACATCAAGCTACTAAGAAAGCAGCCACCATTAACTCACACACGCTAAAATGGCTGACGTTTGCAATAACAACAAAATTTTCTATGCTTTTCCCTCACACCATCCTCGCCTTGTGATTGCTCAGTTCAAACGCTTATAATTTTACAGAACCCACTGACACAGGTGCACATATGTACATATATTTATATGCACATAGTTTTGTAATAATTTTGCGATGAGTCAAGTGTTACTCATTCGTGCCTGCACACGTTCGTATGTACTTACACACATATACAAACATACATACAGATACAATATATGTATGTACATATATACGATATATCCCCTGCCATTTGCATATCAGCGAATTAATTTTATTTTTCGCGCCAAATAATTTCATTTATTATGATCGTGGCCAATTTTGAATGTTTAGTTTCCCCCCACAGCGCATTGCAATACACTGCACCGCCCCTCGTCCCGCCTCGCGTTCACGCGCCAATAATTCAACCGTAATGACCCGCAACGACTGGGCGGCTAAGTTGCACTGCGCGAAATGCTTCGCCGCCGCCTTTTCGCCTTGGCAACATGTCATTGTTGTTGCTGTTGTAGCAAGCACGATTGCCACGACTGTTGCACGTAGGATAAATGGCAGCCAAACGCGCTAGCATGCGGCGGTTTTTGCTGTTGGCGTTGGATTTGATTTTGAAATTTTCGTGGCTCTTCATGTTTGGCGTCTGTTTGTATGACTTTGTATGTGTGTAAGGGTATGCAAATGAAAGTATTTTTTATTCGGTTAACAAAAACACTGTGCAACACAGTTTGCCATTTGGCTGCCATGGCGCTCACTTCCACACACACACACACACAGGCGCACATTTCTTCTCATTATTGCACGCTTCGTTTTGTTTGTTTGTTGTTGTAGCAGCTGCAGCCGGTTGTTTAGAATTTTTGTGGATTTTCGTGTCAAGCGCATCCACCAAATGTGCAGTAAATAACTGTGCATTAATTTTACATTTCGCTCTGTGGGCTAACACAAACACACGCGCATACACATATACAGGGCAAAATGAATAAATAATTTCTTTGACAGACTTGTGGGATTTGTTGGAGTAAATTTGATGTCTTTATAAAGTTATATCTTATAGAAACCCGATTTGTAAAAATTTAGTCAGTACCAAATTTTGTAATGATTTCTTGCCAAAAAAATTTTCCCATACAAGAATTTGATTCAGATCGCTGAGCTTGTATGTCAGCTAGTTATATGATGTAGTGGTCTGATATCGGCGGTTCTGCTAAATGAGTACTTTTTTAGGGAGAAAAGGTCGTATGTATAATTTTATATCGATATCTGAAAATTTGAGGGACTAGCTCGCTTGCATATATACAGGCAGGCGGACGTATAGAGAGACGGACATGATGAACCTACTCAACTCAACATGCTGATCATTTGTACACAGTGAAATATTCAAAAAGGGACACTGGTGGGTCCAGCCTTTCTGTCCGGTTAATAGAGTCGTCCGCTTTATAGAACGTCTGTTTAATAGGGCGTTCACTGTATATATTTTATAGGGTCCTCGACGCTTCCTTCTGTGTGTTGCAAACTTCGTCGATTTTTATAACTTTTTCAAGGTACAAAAAAGTAGTATTGCTTTGATATTAAAGATCTTATGGGTGCAAAGAACTGCCTACTCGACTTCATGTCGACATTTGATATGCCTTCGAAACTTACGCGATTATATAGAATGATGTTAAGCACAACCATCAGCTCCGTTAAAATCGGGAAGAACCTCGCAGAACCCTTCGACACTAGACGACGTTTGGGACAGGTACATTCCCTCACTTTTGCTTTCTTCTGAAGAACTTTTACGCTCTCCTCTGTAGGCGACCGAGGATTCCAACCCTGTCAACAAAAGAGGGTCACGGAAGAAGCCAAGCAAGGAGGCGTTGAAGGCAAAAGCCCAGCCTGAAGGAAGAATAGGTGAAACTTGGGCTAGAGAAGAGGTAAAGAACGGCCATCAAAAAAGAAGAAGTGCAAAGACGTAGCCGGGAAGCTAGACATCAAGTACACGGACGACAAAGCGTAGCGTAGATCGTAGTAACCCGCTACGAAAAGAGTGGAAATGAATTCTCTTCTCGAGTATGGACGCCGAACAGAGCGCACCCTTTTCGTCATTTGATGGAGCAGCATGGCTTAACAGAGTCAAAATCTTAAAATGTAACGACGGTCCGACAACATGGGTAAGGAAAGCGGTCAGAATGTCTCCAAATCTGAGGGAAGAAGCTAAACTGGAGGTGGACGAGGTAACCATACCAAGCGTGGTTGATCCGGAGGGCGTTAAACGTGGTGAAATCGATCGATGAAGATGGAGTCCAAAGTTATATCCGCCAGACCCATAAGGCGACAGAGGATATTCTGTATGCTAGGTTCGGGAAGATGGCGTGAAGCATGGGAAGCGTGTTTCTTCGCCTCAAGAAGCGCCACCCCGCGGACGGCAACAAAACCTAACCCAACCTAGCTTATTTGGAACGCTTTTAAAACTATGCCACGGCGAAAAGCTTCTTCGGTCTGAAGCCCATGAGTGGATAACGGAATCTAAATCGACGAAGCTCTTCACGCTGCTTATTGATATGTACATTTTATTGTACTTCCGATGATTTCTTTGGTAGCAAACTTAAACTACTGAGCTCAAGAGAAAATCAAACCTGGTATAACTATCAAAGAATATTCTCATATAGATTTCATATACTAATTTAATAACATTTTTCATTTCACTTTACGCTTCTTCCTGCAGATAATTTTTTAATCGTTTTCTGCAGTTTATGTATGTACTACTATATACCATATAATGCCATATAAGTATATATATTCACTAGTATTGCTGTGTAGCTACTCAGAAAAGGCTTCTCCATTGACTGCATGTAACTCATACGCACTGGTGGCCACATTACATATGAAGCTGGAATTGCGGAATCGCGCTGAAAAATATAGTTTACGCATATAAATGGCTACGTTTGATATTCAGAATGACTTGAGAAAATATTGCCAGTCTTAGTAAGCGTCCATACATTCAAGTGCGCGACATATTTTCTTTATTGCAAAAAGCTGTTAGCTTTGAACGCACATGCATATGTTATTAATGTGCTATAAATATGCAAGAAATGCACTTTTCTTTATGCATACTATACTTACACTTATGTATGGTACGTAAATGTGTTATCGCTGTCGATTGGGTGCTGGAGGCATTCTTTGCAGCTGCTGCAAGCGTAATGTGGCGCTGCAGTCGTCAGCGCTCGTTAAGCGTTCGTTAGCGAAAGCCTGTGGTTTGCTGGTAAATAAAGGTTTATGCAAGCGTCTTTATGTATGTATGTATATAATGTACAATATGTAAGTTATTTTATGCATATGCTTTTGTAAATAACTGTTTGCCAAATGCCATATTTGCTGGTTATGCTGCCACATTTACTTCGCCGAAGTGGTTCCATTTCCATTTCATAATCATTTTTACGATTGAATTTGCTCTATTTTACACTCGCTCTCTGAGTTGTTTGTGGCGCGCAATTTCATTGAAATCATCGACATTATAAGAATACACGCATAAATATGTTCGTTTAATTTAAAGTCAGCATTTTATTAATCTATTAAGTGAGTTTTGAGTCTTCTTATACCCTCTGGTGACACACAAGCGCTTTCTTCTCTCCCTCAGGGACAGCCTGAGCGCCAGGTCAAAATGCCAACGAGAGCAGTTTATTGACTACTAATCTAAAACAAAATCTAAAATATTTCATAAAGTCCTTGAGTTGAAGTGGAGAGTTTCGGTTTATTCCTTCGGCTTATGTGTTTTATTGAAGTTGAAAGACCTCTATATAGCACTTAGCCTAATACATACTTACATACATACTAATACGTACTCACATACATACAAATACTCACACACATACACTAATATGCCGTTATATTATATTAATATAGGTACCCTTTCTCCAAATAAAAGTCTTGTAAAGACTCGTTTCTCCGCTCAGCTGCTTAGCAAATGTCAACGTGACAGCTGCTTGCAGTCAGCGAAAATTGCTAAAGCCACTACAACAATCACAACAACAGCTAAATGTTGACAAAAATACACATTTTCATGTACACATTCGTACTCGCACAAAGCTTCGGCCGCGCAAGCTGTTTGCGTACATACGTCATCAGCGGCAGCTTTGGAGTATTTCCAACGCATCAAATACTGTCAAGATGTCACTGACACATATTTTTTCTTCCACCCTACACACTCGTACTTGGTGACTCTTTTAATCTCGTGATTTGCGCGTACACGCTCACACTTAGACAGTTTTTGGTTTCAAAGTAAACAGTAAAGTACATGCAAATAGTGTGTAATTACCTTTAATATGCTCACGTTGACCTTGTGCCCAATTTTATATAGAATTTAAGAATTATTTACTTTTAATGAGTTACCAAAAAAGTACAAAGTAACATATTTAATTAAATAATATTATTTATTTTTATGAAAAAATGAATAAAAAAATTGGTTAAGATTATTAATAAATAATTAAAAAAAAAGTAATAAGATTAAAAAATGTTGATACAAAAAAAAAAATTACAAAAATATAGAATTAAAACTTATATATCGTGACTCAAAATGCAAAATAACGTAGTATCACTTTTCATAAGTTTACAGGTGAAGGAAAAACGATATAATGAAACCACCTATGACCTTGATTTTTGAGCGACTTTGGCGCGATTTTTTGGTCTCGGCTCTCTTTTGGCACGATATTCGCTCGATTGATCGGTTGTTTCGGGGTCGTAAGCATAGATCCAAGTCTCATCGCCAGTTATAATGCATTTCATGACACCCTGGTAGTCGGAAAGCATCGTTTCACACACTTCAACGCGACGCCTTTTTTCCAAAAAATTCAATGTTTTCGGTACCAGTCGAGATTTGACGCGCTTGAAGCCCAAAACATCCTTAAAAATTGTATTGGCTGAGCCTTTCGATATGCCAACTTCATCAGCAAGGTCTCTAATTGTTAATCGACGGTTTTTCAACACCAAATCTTTGATTTGTTGAACGTGAGCTTCGTCGGTTGAGGTTGATGGTCGCCCTGGACGCTCTTCGTCTTCGACACGTTCACGGCCGGCTTGGAACTCACTATACCACTTGTAAACATTTTTTTTTTAGACATAGCCTCATCACCAAAGGCTTTCTGCACCATCCTCAACGTATCCGCAGCAGAAAATTGATTCCGTAAACAAAATTTAATGCAAATTCTTTGCTCAACAAATTTCGACATCGCAAAAAACGAAAAACTCACTTTTAGCAGCTCACAAAACGACACATATCTTAAACACTAATGAATATTTTGACATGAAATTTGACATAAATGTGACTCACAGTACGACCAACCTAAAAAAAAAAATAATTCTCCAAATCCTTCGACGCGCGTAGTTTAAATTCAAATGTTACCTTATGGGCACAGTAGTATATATGTATGTATATGTATGTATAAATAATCAGGATGACGAAAAAAGTTGAAATTCGATTGATTGTCTGTCTGTTCGTCCGTCCGTGCAAGCAGTAATTTGCGTAAAAATTGAGATATCATGATGAAACTTGATAAACATGTTCCTCATCAAAAAAAAGGAAAAGTGGGAGTGGCTACCCTAATATGTTTGATGCACAAATCTCCTAAACTACTAAAGCTACAACAACCAAATTTGTTAAGCTCGAATATTTCAAAAACCCCTACCGAAATTGTGAAAATGGGTGAAATCGGAAAACAACCTCGCTCACTCATAAACTCACTATATAACGGAATCCATAAAAACTACTAAAAGTACGATAAATCATTAACAAAATATACCGGTGTGAAAATTGAGGGCATCGCCCACTTTTTGGTTAAATTTCAGATCTTGAGACCCGATGAACCGATTTCGATAAAATTTAGTACGTGGCATTATTCTTACGTTATATTGTGAAAATGGTCGAAATTTTAGATTACACTTGATTCGTTCAGTTTCCAGTACACAAATCAAGAAGCAATTAACTTAACGGGATAAAACTTTGCACGAATAATGCCTTTAGTTTGTTTCCACCTTATGAAACTGTTCGAGCTTCTAGGTACCGAAATTGTTAATCCCAGTATCCATAGTTGACTTTTGATCGGAAAAATTGGCCAATGTGTGAGATACACAATAATTGTCCAGAGAGATTCCTTTCCTGATAATAGTATTTCTGTGTATCAAAAATGGGTTCAGTCGGTCCAATACTTCCTTTAGCTCCCATATAAAAATCTACGAGCTTCCGGGTGACTTTCTACTGGATATACTTTACCTAGCCCCCATATAACTAAAGTAAAGTTTTTCGAACATCGGGTTGACTTTGCTGATTGGTGATCTTATGTGAGGTACGTGAATGAAACCAAGAGAACATTTTTTTAGTATGTGACATGCTAATTGTTAATAGATAAAAACGGGTCGATGCTACCCGAACTCCATATATTATATATAATAATTTTCGGTTGTCCTATTTTTGAATATTTTCCTGGTGAAAAATTTCACAAAATCTTTGTAAAATATGTATCTTTGTTTTTTTTTGTGAAAATAGGTGTGTTTTTTGCTTGAGGAATGAAAAAAAACCTTGTTTTTCGAGTTTTTTGTTGTGATAGCTAGTTTAATAAAAGTTTAGATCGATATCTCAATAGCTTTTTGCTGCCTACTGTAAGCGCTTGATTTAGTAATTTTTCGAGCTACTCATATTGAGTGTTTGCAGGGGAAAACGCTGAAAATTTCGGATGAAATTTAACAATTTTTTTAAAATACTGTCATTTTAGCAATTTGTGATACTTTTTTTGTCTTTGGGTTTGGGTGATTATGCAGATAATAACTTGTAGGAGAGATTTTTTTGGATTTCGTCCATAGAGAAGGTCGGAATCACTACAGAAGCAGTGAACCTTTTCAAGCTCTAACGGAAATCTTGCATAATTGGAAAAAATAGTAATTTTTGACTTCACAAATTTTTTTTTATTAAAATGAAATAAGTATAACTATACCGCTAAAATTTTAAAACTGTCGATAATGGATAACTTTTTTTAATTCTAAAAAATTAATTTTTTTTTAGCTGCCACAATAGCTGTCCCCCTTCGTTATCAAAAATATTAAGTAATTGTGAAAAGTTTGAAAATTATAAATTATTTGCATTCCTTTAACATAAATACATTTGTGACATTTCGCGTTTTCCTTTAGTTCATCGTCATTTATCTCTTAAACGCCGTGCTAGTCGACTCACCTTATTTTTTGTTTGTTTAATGCGCCGCTGATTGCCGCTATTAAGTTAACTTTTGGCATTCGCCAACATTTACTGTTTAAATACAATAAACAAAAAGAAATTTGGGCCAAACGCTAGCAGCCTGCTGCTCCATATAAGCGGCGAAATGTGTGCATGTTGCTGTTTTCAATGCCGTCAGCAGGGAGGGGGAAAAAATTGAAAGCGGAAGTCATATAAGCAAAACCGGCAACTAAGCAACTGAGGGCAGACATATTTACAGCTACATAAATATGCGCACATATATAGATTTATTTCTACATATTTAGATACTTATACACATGTGTATACATATATACTTATATGTCTTTGTGGTTGTGTGCACGTTGCGCACCTTCGCTATCTGCTCTACCTCAATGCCACAGCGCAGATAATCAGCACCGCCATCACCTTCCTTCCCCACCAGCGGCAGCGGCGAGCAGATGATTATCTTCAATTGAAGACGCGCATAGTTCGGCATTGAAAGGAATTTAATGAGCTCATAGTTGAAAATATTTTTGCAAGTGCCTTTGCCTTGCCACGCATGCACGTGTGGCTGTGTGTGTGTGTGTGTATGTTTGCATGTGTGCGGTTTTTTCGGCCAACTAACTTTCTCATTGCTAAATTTGAAAACAAGTTCCCTTTGGTTCTGCCTTATTTCCAATTTCGTTGAACAAAAACCAAAAACAACAACAAAAAAATGCTCATAATTCCTCGAGAAATTGCTGCCATCTAAGCATTTATAATTTTTATAGGTTTCAAGTGCGGCCATGCATGAAATATGATTTATTTATTGGCGAGCCGTTTTTATTACATTGTTGCTTGTTGCCGCGCCGTCGGCAGCTGTGACAAATGAATCAACTAACAATGTGCATTTGTCCACTGCGGAATGTTTTGAATTGACATTACAAATGACGGCTTGTTTCTTTGTTGTCTGCATTAAATGTCTATTGTACGAAGACAAGTTGAATTGGTATGCGCACTTTAACGACGCACTGTTCAATTCGCAGAAATAGTTTGGCATTCACTTTGTTCGAAAGCACACTGAAAGCGGGCTAAAATAGCAAAATACACCAGACATGGACCAAGTGTGTCCCTTTTTGCGCGATAATTAGCGCATAATTGGTATTTCGACTTAATAGTATGTTCGTATTCTTTATTGGCGTAGACAGATAGCCGAGTTTACATCAGCGCGCCAGTCCTTACTTTTTGACATTGGCGCTAACTGGAGATTCCAAGTGTATCCAGGCCCTTTTCCACCTGGTCTTTCTAACGGAGTTTACGTCTTCCTCTTCCTCTGCTTCCTCCTCCGGTATTGCGTCGAATACTACAGCTCATTGCTCCATCGGCTGCGTTGTTTGCCGTTGCCAATGCGCGAAGGACCATCAATCTTCCGCAAAGCCTTTCTCTTCAAAACCCGTAACGTTGGCTAATCAGAAGTGGAACATTTATTCCATTGTCATCGATTGGGTAATCGGTTTTGGCATCTCCAGATGCTACACTTTCATTGTCGTTCAGAGGATAGAGAACTCCATAACTTCAGTATGCTTAGGACATCAGCCGTTAGATCCCCATTTTGGGTCCTACAAGAGTATGCTCCGCCCAGAAATTCACTCACGCCTCACATGATTGATATGGTTACTAAGCTTTCGATCCGGAGACAGCCAAGTAGTAATGTTGAAAAACTTTTCTCTGATGCGGATTGTGTCTAGACGCTCATCCAACGGAGTGGATGCCAGTACTTTATACGGCCGCTGTAGTAAATGTCGCAAGGACCTACTCGCCTACAATTTTTTTTACTGTTTCATGTTATTTGTTACGAGTATGTAATTAATTTACTACCGTTTTTTGTTCTTTAAAAATTTATATGGCAACCCCATCAAAATATTTTTCAACAATATTATTGGTGCTACTCGAAGACATTACTTTTAGACTTAACAACCAGCTTAATTTTAAGGGCCAAAAAATTTAATAAAATGGCAACTCTTTTTTCAAACTAATCAATTTATATCTGCTATTATAATCTAAACATTATTTGTTTAAATATTTTAATTTATCATAAATTAATTAAAATTTTATTTTTATCTTTTCAGGTAAGTTGGCTGTGATTTATTAGTCTCTACGCCAGCAATTAAATGTGAGTGAAAAAATAAAAGTTTTAAATATACTTTTGTATACACATACATACATATGTTTATGCATTTTTTTTTAGATATTTATATTTATTGGTGAGGCACTGATTATAAATCGTTATAAGTTTTCCATAAAAATAACGGTTTCTACCGCTACGTCAGCATTCACACGTTTTCCTCATAATCGATGCGCTGCGGCTTGAAAATAAACATAACTATCGTGGTTTTATTTAAACATTTTCGGGTTTTGTTAATTTTATCCTCTTGAACTGCTATTTTTTTCGTGTGTATTCTCGTAGTATACCACATACTACGATATATTCGCTGCTATGTGGTTCTGTGTCTGAATATACAAACGCTAAAAATTATACAATTAACCGCAAATTATTTCAATCAACGCCTGTATCTGAGGTGTTCTGCAAAATGCTTCTGCTTTCCAAAACTACTCGATCGGCAATGAAATCCAAATACTTTGTTGTTATGTACGTTGTGCTTTTATGCAATTTATGTTCGAGAAGTAACGTCATCAGTTCATATACTAAGTGTTTGCTAAAGTAAAAATTTGCATGAGTAATTCAGCGGGAAGCAGGAAAATTATTTGTACGAACATCGATTATTGCAGAGTTAAAGAATACCACAGATTTCTGAATTTTTTAATAAACTCTAGTATTATTTAGAGCTCTATGTTCCTTGCAGAAGTAATATTTTTTTTAAATGTTGAAATTAACTAATCGGTCCTGGTTTTTTTTATATAAATAAATACATTTATGACGAATACAAAATGATTTGCTTTATGTGTATTTATTGGGTGTATAATAGTTAAATAAACTGTTGAAATGACACGTAAAAAAAAGGTCTTGTGCGATGTCCACGGTTGCGGCCGCAATTTTGATCTAATACAAAAACTTCAAAACGATGTTTTGAAAAACATCATTGTAAGAAAAATGCGTTTAAAGATTGGAGCGTTCCCCACTCGGTTCCTTTGCTACAAAAAACGCTGTAGCGACCGTAATAATTTGAATTTCGATTTCAGAGAGAATGTTTATTACAGTGTACGAGGGCTGCTATATATATCTCTGGCCTAATAATGAAAATAGGCATATTTATCAACGAAAATGGTTTTATTGTTTTTCAAAATATTCTCCATCAAGATTTATACACTTTTGCATGCGCTCAAACCAATTTTCGAAGCACTTTTTCCACTCCGATTGAGACACCTCCAAAACATGGTTTTTGAATGCTTCAACAGCATCTTCTGGCGACGAAAATCGTTGACCACGCATTATTTTCTTGATGTGTGGGAATAAAAAGAAGTCATTGGGTGCCAAGTCAGGGCTGTACGGCGGATGACCCATCAATTCGACGTTTTGGCCGGTCAAAAAGGCGCTGGTTTGAGCCGATGTGTGAGAGCTCGCATTGTCATGGTGCACAATGATTCGTCTTCTCTTGTTCGTTTTTCGAATTTCTCCGAAGACTTCAGGAAAACAAATGGTGGTGTACCACTCAGAATTGACCGTCCTACGTTGCTCAAGCGGAACAGTCGCCACATGACCAGTTTTGCCGAAGAAACAGGCGACCATTTGCTTCGAAATGCTTCTTCCACGAACAACTTTCGTTAGATTGGGCTCGTCTAGGAAGACCCACACGGTCGATTGCTGTTTTGTTTCGGGCTCATACGCATAGATCCATGATTCGTCACCTGTGACGATCTTATAAACGTCTTTTGAAGCACCGCGATCGTATTTTTTCAGCATTTCTTTACACCAATCCACACGAGCCTTTTTTTGAGCGATTGTCAAATTGTGCGGGATCCAACGAGAACAAACCTTTTTTACGGCCAGGTGTTCATGCAATATCGAATGTATGCTGGTGGGAGAAATGCATAGGCATGCCTCTATCTGAAGGTATGTTACATGACGGTCTTGCATTATCAGTTCACGTACGGCATCGATGTTTTCTGGCACAACGGCTGTTTTTGGACGACCTTCACGGAATTCGTCTTTGAGCGAGCGTCGGCCACGATTGAATTCGTTGTACCAGTTTTTCACAGTGCTATAGGATGGTGCTTCATAGCCATACAAAGATTTTAGTTCATCGATGCACTCTTGTCGTGATAATCCACGTCGAAAGTTGTGAAAAATGATCGCACGAAAATGTTCACGAGTTAATTCCATTTTTTGGCCGAGATGAATTTTTTAATTCCCTGTAAATAAAACAATTCACGATTAAATGACAAAACGTTCTGAGTGATGTTATGCTAAAAAATGTCAAACTTTCCAATGGAAATGTCAGATTGCACCTGGCAACACTTAGTGTTGCCTAGTCCAGAAATATATATAGCAGCCTATGTACTGTGACTTCATCTCCTTCAAAGTAATCCCCTCCCGCTGTAATACACTTAACGAATCTTCCAGTCATCATAGCACTTGAAAAAAAGCCTCCATCGTTATGGCCATCAGAGCCTTCTTCGATTCAGCTTTTATATCCTAAATTGAGTTAAGACGGTGTCCTGGGAGTGGTCGAGTGAATTTGCTTAATAGCCAGAAGTTACACGAAGGTAAATCAGACGAATGCGGTGGCACGATATTAGTTGAAAATTTAGCGAAATGATCACGAATAACCATGCAGTATGAGATGGTGCATTGTCGCACTTCTTTGTTCAATAAATTCAGAAATAGTAAAAATCGAAGAAGTTCGCCTTTTTCATTGTTGTTTTGTAGCATAGAGATATTACAGAAGTTGAGGGTTGAAAAAAAAATACAACAAATGTTTTGAAGCACCCTAATGGAGCTCTAAGAATGTGTGTTTAAAAATTTCCGCTAAATGTGATTAATTGCTCGTGTGTTAGCTGGCATGAGTTGTGAATGGAAATATTTAAAGTTTCATTGTTTTATATCGATTATAAACGTTTGATTTACTCACAGCACAGCAATTAAGGATAAATTAATTTGCGAACACGGCAGTTGAGCACATTTGTGACACACACACACACAGTTACATTTGAGCATGAGTACAAATGTTTTGTTTTATTTCCATCAATCACCTGTTCTAAATAGGAAAAGCAACACGCCCCGCCTCAGAAGCGCACGTCATACACGCACATATAAATTGTGGTGTGTGTGTGTGTGTTGGGCTGCGTGTGGCAACTATCAAGTGATTTTCAATCAACGCCAACAGCCATCAAGCCCAACAAGCTGGCGGCCGCAACGCTCGCCATTTCGGCTTGTGTCCGCTTGTGGCTCGCCGCCTGTGCATTCGTGCGGCGGCGACGTCAGCTCGTAGGTCCGTCTGGCGCGCATCAATGTCTCATTTTCTGCATTTTTATGCGCCGCCTGCGTTCGCTAGCAAGAAATAAATTTAGCCCTGAATTGTATGCCAAGAAATGCGCAATCGGGCCACAAACGGCGCGTCACCCACCCGCGCGCACGCATGCAGGTACACGCACATATGTTTCTAAATACATTCTAACACCGTTATTTACGTTTCTGTTTGCGCACAGCAGCCATTTTATTTATACGAATCCAAATATATTTACATTTATTGCTTGTGTGCGTGTGCGTTAACGCTAATCACGCCGTTAATGCGCTGATCTGATCGTTCTTTAAATCACCAAAATGATTCTACACAATCTTATTGCATTTAGCTCCTTTATCGCGTTCGTTTTTCTTGTTGCTCTCTTTCTTCATCTCTCTCTTTTCCTTTGCTTTCGGCTTCGCGCGCCTGTTGCCACTCTGGCTGGTGGCTAGTGGCTGGTGGCCGGTGTCCACTTGGTCTCAATGCAACGCTAAATATTTGCTGCGTCCTATTATAATTTCTTTTTAGCACTATTAAATTTGTTGCAACTATTTTCGATTTATGCGTTCGCATTTATTTCGGCTACACTTGGCATATTCTCAAAATTTTTGCATGCCCTCGTGTGTGGCAATTTTGTTGCCAATGGCGATAGAGAACTCTTAAATCAAGTGTATTATTATTTAATGTTGGATATTTATAGTATATGATTGGTGTAAATGTTTTGAGAAATGTCGTCGTATAGTTTTTCTAGCTATAAAAAATGTTTACCCCATAATAACCGCAGATGCTTTAATGTCCAAGACAGTGGAGATTACGAAACTTTTGACAGTTGCTTGTTAACTCGTTTAAATGGAGACAGAACTTGAACATTTTCCTCCTTATTTTACTAAGAACAATGGAAAATGAACTGTCTTGGCATTTTCGATATCAAGAGTCGTCATGTTAGCTCAGGGTTGCTCGACACGTGCTTGTTTCTCTCAGCATCTGGTGTTGTTTATTCGATTCGCAGCTCTCTAACGCTTTTCGTACTGAAAGCAGCTAATATAAAATGGTACAAGAAAATAATTTAGTAGTAGTTTATATGACTTATTTAGCAGTCCGATACGACACTCAACTCTATCATAATTTCAAGGTCGCAATCCATTTCCTTAGAAATATAAAGAAGTAAGACGTTTGAGCGCTTTTCAGGAAGCTTAAAGCTGCACATTTTGTAGCTTCGCTTTTATACTCAAATGAAAATTTGTTAAGGTGGATATCGTTGTAAACCCGCTGCCTCCATTGATATCTTCTTTATATTACGGATTATTTTAAAAGCTATTTTTCGAAAGCTTTTCGCAAAGCTTGCCTAACAAGCTTTAGCTTCGACTTTGGACTTCGATGTAGGTACTCTGTATCTAGTGAATGTCCTGTTCTCTATAGCATGGAATATTTTAGCATAAAACTTTGTTTAAAAGCTTAGCTAGCAAGCTTTGGCTCCTAATTTGTCAAAATTTTCAGTTTTGGTTTTCTGCCTCCAGTGAATGCCTTGTTCTCTATATTGCGGAATATTTTAGAATTAAACTCAGTTTGAAAGCTTTTCGCAAAGCTTGGCTAGTTATCTTTTAGTCAAATTTTGTGAAGATGGATTTAGAAATCGGTTTTCTACCTAAAGTAAATTCCTTGTTCTTTACAACAGGCATTATTTTACAACTCAGTTTGAAAGCTTTTCGCAAAGCTGAACGAGAAAGCTTTTACTCAAATTTTGTGAAAATAGATTTCGGTATCGGTTTTCTGCCTCCAGTGAATGCCTTGTTCTCTATAACATGTATTATTTTTGAATTAAATTTTGTTTGAAAGCTTGCCTAGAAAGCTTTTATTCAAATTTTGTGAAGATGGATTTCGGTATCGGTTTTCTGCCTCCAGTGAATGCCTTGTTCTCTATATCGCGGATTATTTTAGAATTAAACTCTTTTTGAAAGCTTTTCGAAAAGCTTGACTAGAAAGCTTTAACTCCAAATTTGTTTGTTAAAATTATATACATACTTTAAATAGATAAAGTGCACTCTTTTGAAATTAAATAAGACAGATATATAATTATATAAGTATTTTGTTGCTTTTCCTCAATTCACGAAGATATACTATAGGTGTTATTTTGTTAGCTTAAGCAGCTTTGGATATCTACTTTTAATAATTATTAATAAAGAAGTTGGATTATTCCTAATAGTATCCTTCCAGTAGTGGTTCTCGAAATCATTCACTCGAATTTTCGAATTTGACCAATAATTCGATTTAGTAAAGGATCTCTATGTGAACTGAGCTTACTACGGAACGGGACCGGGTTTTAATCCGTCCAAGGATTGTAAAACCGCTAGCGTTCCTCCAAGTTATTTCAGAAATGTTTTCTGTCGCAACAACAACAACCAAATAAAAGACGATAAGTTTAAAAAGTTTTGAAACTTGCTAATATAGATGTTTATATAAATCTCCATTAACTCTGAAGCATTTTTGTTGAAATAAACAAAACCGCAGCCATATTGTTGTTTACGGCAAATAATATCCTAAATTCTGTTCTAATTTACCAGTTTTTGTTTTGAGGCATCAAACGGCTAACTGTTCTTATTCGTTTTGTTACACACGGCATTGACAAGAAATTGGCAAGTCAAATGGTTGACAGCAAAAGCGCGTTCGTGCCGACGACATTGTTGTGACAACAACAACAATTTGCCCACCGAAAACGACTTTCCGCTTAGCTGATTAAATGGGTGAATGTGCATTCACATACAAACATACATATATATATATATATATATATTGTACGTGTAGATATGGGTACGTTGGCGGCACAAGCCATGTACTTTTGGTTTATGGCAAAAATTTGACCATTAGTCCGGTCTACCCGTTGGCCTTTTGCTTGTGCGTCTAGCAGTGCAGGCCGTCCAACCTTCGGTTTCAATGCATTCTCATATAACTGCATTATTCTATTTTCTATTTAAACTAATATCATTTGGATTTGCTAATTGTAGCGTGGGTGTGTTGCTACCTGCCTGTTGATGTTTGCCTCTCCCCGATATAACAACAAATACTTGTTTTGAAGTTAATATTGTTGTTTTCACGGTGTCCGACGAAGGGCTAGTCACATGTGTAATGTCTGTACTGTGAGCTTTTATTTGTTTAAATTTCATTAACCTTGTAAAAGTAAAACTAAAGCTGTCATGACAAATATCAACCGTTGTGTTTTGTAAATTGAACTGATGTCGAAACAGAATTGGAACAATTACTATTATTACGTCCGTTTTTGTTTTGTAAGAGAATTAGTGAATGCCTAAGGGAAGAATGGCGTAAAACCATATGTGAAGCTAGCCAACTTTCAAAACTATTTTTCGAATCTTCATCACATAGTTTAATGATATTTTTGTTTGTTTTTAAGACTGGCGGTAACTTTTTTCACGAAGAAAATGAAACATTATCCTAGCTGCAACGGACCAAATCACAAATAAAACAGTTCCCACACAAGAACTTGACTTTGAACGTCCATAGGCAGCTATATGTTATAACAAAAAACAATTTAATTTCTACCCAGCGAGCATTCTTTTGAGATCTTAGGGTAGGAAATAGTAGCTGTTGATGATCCTTTTTTTCTAGATAGTCAACAAAAATTATTCCTCGCGCATCCCAAAAAACAGACGCCATAATCTTGACAGGCGACTGTTGCGTTATTCTATACTTTGAAGCGAGTTCATGGTGTGCAGTCCACTCGAATCACTGTCGATTGAGCTTCGGGGTGAAATGATGGAACCATGTTTCATCCATTTTCACATATCACCAAAAAACTTTGGTTTATTTCGCTTGAACACCTCCAAACACTGCTTCGAATCAATCGTTGTTGTTGTAATGGATACATAATCCCCATTAGGATGGTAAGGATCAGGTAAGATGCCATTGAGTCATTCAACGGTAGGCCTGGGAAACGTGCTGTTTCGACGGTCAGACCAAAGGCACTCTTCTCAGATGTGTAGGGTTAGCAAGGCATGCAAAGAGATGACTACGGGGTCAGACCAAAAGATACCCTTCTCAGATGTGTAAGGTTAGCAGAGAATGCAAAGAGATGACTAGTGTTAAGCGGGGACTCATTGCACGCTGGACTTCATATGTTTGATATGCCAAGGTCTATTCTGGATAAGTAGGAGTTTAAACTGCTAAATTTTCCAGAAAGAAGCTGAACCAGGTTCACTCTCGTTTCTCGCAGCAACTCGAGCTCTTCGTCTGCTATGGTTGGTGGTTTGACTCCAAGTACGCCATCCACTGAGTAAGAAGCGGTGAAGGTGTTAATGGCTCCACTTTGAATGGCGGTCTGTGCATGTCGGAAGTTAGTTTCGTAGGAAATCTGGCCGTCGTATTGTTTTATGTTGTCGAAGTAGTTAAGAAAATACCTTTTGATGGTCCTGGGAGGCAGTTAAGGTGACTGCAGGGATTTCTGCGAAAGCCCCTCAGCAGGGAGTGCTTGGAAAGGAGTTCATTATGTTCCTTAGAAATTTATCAATAACAAAAATTGCTTCACTCAAGATAATATGATTCATAATATGATTCACAAACTAATGATCCGACAGCTGCTCTTTATACACGCGACTTTTGAAGGTTAGGACTAACTGAAAATCATATGGATTTAGCTCTAGTAAGATCATCTATCTGACAGGCCAATAACTTTTCAATTGACCTATTTTGTTTGCGAAACTCTCCAAACTCTTCTAAATAATGTAAATAATTTTTATTTAAGTGTCACTTCTATTCATTCAATTTCACAGTTAACCATACACTACCAAAAACTATGCCCAAAAGTATCAGCTTAAAAACAGCTGCAGGTTAGGTTAGGTTGGGTTAGGCGGTCGATCCTGTGCGAAATCACACTTGGACAGCTTAGAAAGCCGGAGCAGCTTAAGTAAATACAATTGTAGTTGCACAATATTTTAAAAGATCTGGCAACTCTGTCTAAAAATATGTGCCTACAACAGTCATACGTATTAGCTCGTGTCGTAATTTCTATATTAAATTCCTATTGAAGACAGCCGCCAAATGGTTGCAGTTTGAGCAAGAGAAATCTTTTCTCAATGGAATGCACCACCTGCCTCAAGCCGCATACATTTGTTGCTGTTGCTGTGCGCCAATAATTTCACTAATAATAACTAAAAATAATAATCAGCTGTAATAAAATCTAAAAATTAATTCATTTAAAATGAGCTTTACAATGTTGCCCATATGCATTTTGAGTCAGTGAGCGAAGGCTTGCCAGAAATGGCATTTAATAATATTATTCCTATAAATTTATTAGGTGCGGATCACTTATTTGCGTCTGTATGTGTGCAATTATTAAAACTACAAATGGAAAATGTTACGTGAATCACTGTATAATATTTTTGCACTTTATTTGCTACAAAATGTTCACAAATTCTCGGTGAGAATTGAAAATATTACACATTTTCAAATACTTTGTTGCATAACTGTTTATTATACAAATAAATATATGTATGACGTCATATTATGTTAGTGGAAAAGAATATGTATAAAATAATAGATGAACGTAGGAAAGAACTGAATAAAATTTCTATTACTTTTGACTTTGAAAGTATTAAGGCATTTATTAAATAATATTGTGGGCGCTGAATATATACGAGGCGGGGTGCTATATAATATCTCTGACCTAATAAATGAAAATAGGAATATTTATCAACGAAAAAGGTTTTATTGTTTTTCAAAACATTCTCCATCAAGATTTATACACTTTTGCATGCGCTCAAACCAATTTTCGAAGCACTTTTTCCACTCCGATTGAGACACACTCCAAAACATGGTTTTTTTGAATGCTTCAACAGCATCTTCTGGCGACGAAAAATCGTTGACCACGCATTATGTTCTTTATGTGGTTGGAAATAAAATGAAGTCATTGGGTGCCAAGTCAGGGCATGTACGGCGGACATGACCCATCAATTCGACGTTTTTGGCCGGTCAAAAAGGCGCTGGTTTGAGCCGATGTGTTGAGTGCTCGCATTGTCATGGTGCACAATGATTCGTCTTCTCCTCTTCGGTTGTTCGAATTTCTCCGAAGACTTCAGGCAAACACAATGGTGGTGTACCACTCAGAATTGACCGTCCTACGTTGCTCAAGCGAACAGTCGCCACATGACCAGTTTTTGCCGAAGAAACAGGCGCGGTCGATTGCTGTTTTGTTTCGGTGCTCCATACGCATAGATCCATGATTCGTCACCTGTGACGATCTTATAAAAGCACCGCGATCGTATTTTTTCAAGCATTTCTTTACATCAATCACACCGAGCCTTTTTTTATAATTATATAGGCTGGTGGGGAGAAATGCATAGAGGCATGCCTCTATCTGAAGGTATGTTACATGACGGTCTTGCATTATCAGTTCACGTACGGCCATCGATGTTTCTGGCACAACGTGCTGTTTTTGGACGACCTTCATGGAATTCGTCTTTGAGCGAGCGTCGGCCACGATTGAAATTCGTTGTACCAGTCTTTCACAATGCTATAGGATGGTGCCTTCATAGCCATACAAAGATTTTAGTTCATCGATGCACTCTTGTCGTGTGATAATCTACGTCGAAAGTTGTGAAAAATGATCGCACACGAAAATGTTCACGAGTTAATTCCATTTTTTTTGGCCGATATGAATTTTTTTTAATTCCCTGTAAATAAAACAATTCACGATTAAATGACAAAACGTTCCGAGTGATGTTAGGCTAAAAATGCCAATCTTTCCCAATGGAAATGTCAGATTGAAACCTGGCAACACTTAGTGTTGCCTAGTCAGAAATATATCTATAGCAGCCCTATGTAGCGGAACCGTCTCCTAGTGAGCATCCATAGGTCTTTCTTCCATAAACGTCGTCGACATAAGACAATACGCCCACCAAACTTCAGACGCAACCAACTTCAGACATGCATTGACCGCCGTCCACAATGAATCCATTGAAACCAAAGACTTTCCGATATTCGTGGGTGGTGCATCATGTGTTTTTTCCGGAATGACAGCCTGTTAATAAGGTGTTCTATTTCGCCGTATTGAGGCATTTGCGTGAGAACATCCGACGAAAGCGGCCGGAATTGTGGATAGAATAACTAAAGGCAATAAGTAATGAGATTGATTTTATTGCCGCGCTTGTGGTAAACCTGTTGACCTTGTACGAGCATGGAAAATGCGCTGGAATCACTGTATAGCTGCCCAAGGGGACTACTTTGAAGAGGATGGCAGAGTTGTAGAATAATTTTCAAATATACGGTTTTTATGGAATCAGTCTCATTACTTAATTGTCATACCTCGTATTATCACATCGAGCCACGATTGTGATCGAATTTAAAGCCAAAAACACATTGAGTACTGCAATAATGGGCGATTCATTTTGAAAAACTTATAATCTCCTTGATTCCGTAGCTGATATCTAAGAAGTCCTCTGAAAAATCAAAATTATTAAATGTAAAATCGTATTATCTTTAATCATTATCTGTCAAATATATTAAAGAAGGTCGTGTAAAAATTTCAAGAGGTCCAGCCGTTTCGGAAAGATTTTCCCCACCGACTCTAATAACAGGGTTCCGAGTAAGACTCCCGAATAACAAATATACGAGTATATACTATATATTCTTATCAGTACAACCTTTATTTATGGTCACTCACTACTTGCTGCGACCGTGACCGAATTTGTCACACAATATTGTTGCAGTTGGCAGACTTTCCTATTTTATCTGCAGATTATTACCCCTGAAAGTTTTCATAAAATACAAAAAATGGGTCTCTCAATGGAAAACAAATAAAAATAAATATTTTAATTCTTAAAATAATGTTTGAGTAACCTACAGCTCTGAATTGCTATTGCCCATTCAACTTGCCAGCTGTTAAAGCTTGACAACTACCCGATAAATGCCATATATATACCATATTTATATCCTATATATCCCATATATATACCATAATGCATACGTTGACCATATACTCAGTAGTTTTAAACACTCAATTTTTTATTATATATCGGTCGTTTGTCGGCTACTTTATCAATTGTCAGCTTGTCAGCTTAACAGTCAGCATTACATTCGAGTACTGCGCCTTGTCAGTTAGTATTTGCAAGCGCTGCGAGAATTAGAAGCAGCTAATAAGTTTTGTAGTTGTAAAAATTTTCCATTTATTTATTGTAAAGTGTTATTATAGTGTCGACTATAAAATGAGACGCCTCCGCATATTAATACATAAGAAATAAACTAAATAACAATAAAGTTTATAGCTGTACATGATAAAATGCATTGATTTATAAAGAGACTGATCCAAAAACTAGTTACTTTTGAACCGTCACTAGTTGATACTTTCATTTTGTGACGAAAGATGAAGAAAGCTGAGCTTCTAAGCTTTTTATGAGCAGTCAAACGTACTCTCTCAGTACCATCAAGGGTCTACCAATAAAAATGGCGTAAGACTCAAATTTGTTCAAAATGTGCTCTGTCTTTTTTGTCTTGCAGATATTTTTATGTCTTATATGATTTGACCAAAGTTTCGGCCGAATGGTTACCACAACTTCGAATTACCATTTGCTCCCAGTTTCAACTCACAGTTGCATTAATTTGTACTAGTTCTTGTTTAGTCTTTAAGTAAGTGTTAAGGGACTGGTTACAGTTGGAATTACTTTTTATTGTTTTTCGACGTAGGCGTCTACGTGTGCCTACTTTTACAAGACCGCTTCCTATACATTACTTAGCTCGTCAGTCAAGTATTAATTTGCTTATTATCTTTTAAAATGCTTTTGCTCGTAAAAGTAAATATACTTGCATGTATGAATATCGTAAGCGATGACGTTGTCGAATGCCGCCTACACTCGATACAGATATTATAAAAATATACTTATTTAATATGAATATCAGTTCGACCTTGCAATTAAATTGTTCAAAAATGCTTTTTCAATTAAATTGCATGCATTCGCTGCATACTTACTTTGATGATGGCATGATTGGGTGGAGACTTTCGGATTTTGTGTGTTAAATTTAGAACAATAGCATTTTACAATTGCTTTGGAGATTGTAGCGATGCTTTGAGTAATGATCTTTGCCAAGTTTCGCGCAATGTTCTTTCAAAAGAAAAAAATTTCCATACAAGGACATGAGTTTTATCGGTCAGTTTGTATGAAAGCTATAGGCTATAGTGGTCCGATCTAACTAATTTTTTTAGAGGTTATACAGTTGTCTGGGATATTAACTCATGCCAAATTTCGTAAAAATAACTCATCAAATAAACAAGTCTTCCATACTAAGACTTAAGTTTCATTGGTCAGTTTGTATGGCAGGTATACGCTATAGTGATCCGATTTGAATAATTTCTTTGGAGATTGCACCATAGCCTTGGATAGTAACCCATGCCAGATTTCTTGAAGATATGCTGCCAAATAAAAAAGTTTTCCATACCAGTCTTAAATCGACTTAGATCGCCGCTCTGATCAATTATATAATATAAGTATATATTATTATTAATATATATCTCCGAAGTTTCGTTCTGGGATATCGTGGAAAAACTTATTATATCCTGTACAGTGTACAAAAATTCTCTCTTTGACCGATTTAGTAATTAGACTTGATAATTTTCAGTCAAATAATAATTTGTCAATAATTGTTCATCAATATTTACGTGCCTGTGAAGGGGATGGACCCTCCTAAGTTTGTACGAAGTTATCGCGATCGTCAAGTACTGATTGCAATTTGTTTATCGAAGCTTTAGTTTGCAAATACATACACCGGCTGGGTAATGGCTGATTCACATACAACTTTTGCTTCACACACTTCACTTGACACTTGACACTTGACAGCTTAGTTCGATGCCTGCTTTCAAATGAATCTGTTCATAACTAGACGAAGCAAAGCATAGCGAAGCAAATTTTGGGTAACTCTAAACTTCTTTTTACCCTTTTCCAAGCGAAATTCCATATTTATTTAATAAAATATTTCTTTATTAGAGCGGAGCACGAAAAGGAAAGCATTAACGCTGGTATACCCCGCTTTCTACGCTTCGTTAAAATGTATGTACACATGTTATATATGAATCGGCCATAAAAATGTCCACTGCAAATCCTCTAAATCCGCGGTCTTTCGCCTTCCTGTTGACATCATCATGCCAGCAATTGTACAAAGCCAGCCACAGTTTAGTACAACCCAAGGTGTTGACGATCAATCAAAGTGGGAACTGCTTGAGATTACGCGCTATCGTACTGTACATTCAACCAAACATATTTGCATAAAAAGCAAATAAATAAATAAATAAAGTAATAAATAAAGTTTGTATTTTGAATTTGAAACAGCCACGGGCTTCGCTCGCTCGCTATCGCGCACAGCTGTGTCGGTCGTATGTGCCGGTATGGCCGAAGCGCAGCCAACTTCATGCAAAACACAAACAACACGACGCTGCCCAATCAAACAGCGCGTTCGTGCGCTGTTGCCGGTGGTGGTCAGTATGTCGGACTATTTTGCGGCGTTTGGAGTCAATCGCTGGTGAAGCGCGTCGATCGTGTTGACGCACACACACACACGCATACTTATTTGTCTACATTTATTAATAATTCTATAATCTACCTGCATGTTTAGTGCAAATGCTGGTATTAATCATAAATTGCTTGGTGCGTGCACGTCTTGCCTTTTGCAATCCGCTCTCAAGATAAGTTGGCCGCGTCGCGTTCGTTTAACAAGCCAAAAAGTAGTCTACACCTACCTACATACATATGTATGCGGCTATGATTCACTTCCACTCCGCGCTGATTATCAGCGTTTGATAAGCTGCTTAGTGTTATAGTTTGTGTTTGGCGTTGCCACCTTTATGCAACGACTAGCATTAGCTCCGCCGTGGCTGGGTTTGTGTGCCGTTCCAAAGGGTGTTAATGTTTATCTAGCAAAGCAGTGCAAAGAAAGTGTTAAATTTGTGAAAAACAACAACAACAAAATAGCGTAGATAAGCGCTGCTGATCAATGCAGGCGTTTGTGGGTTTTAATCGCATGTTTGAAGTGACGCGTCGCAAGTGTGTGTTGCAGCGCTCGCCGGAATTATGTAAAGTTAAGGAAAGTGTGTGTGTAAGCAAATATTGCTAAATTGTGATAAGTAAATAATTATATAAATAATATTGAAAAATATGCTAGGCAGAAATACAGCTTGCTGCTGATAAAATTTTGAAATTCTTATACTTGTATTAAAATAAGGCAGTGTTGTGGCTTTCTTAGTAAAATCAAGCTGTAAATAAAAACTAAAAATAGTGAAAAAAAATGATAAATAAATATATAATTGAAATGTGACTAATTGCAAATACCAACAGAACAACAACAACAACACAGTGCAGCGTGATAACTGAATTATTTACAACAACCACTCAGTGCAGCGTGTTAAACAAAGTCAAATAAAATATATGTATGTATTGTTTACAACAACAATTTTTGCAGTCTTATAAATAAGTACATATATCGGCGAAAGTATTTGAAATTATCAAGAATTAAATGCGCAGCGCCTTTGCCGCAGTAAGTTTCCACCACACAAAGCTATCCATAAGCACTGTAACTACATACATACATATATGTATGTATTATTGTATTTTATTTACACAAACGTATTTTATTTACATAAATAGTTGTTTATCCAAATGACGCAAATTTACCCACCATATAAACATACAGTGCTTGCCAAAAGTAAACATTCCTATTAGTAACTCCTAGAAACTAAACTAAGGTACGCCGCTTGCTGGGAACTAGTAATAATAAATCAAGCGCTTATTAATTCCATGCTAATTTAAACAAATAATAATAAGAAATACAATAAATAAGTACATATATAACTGTGAAAATTTAAGACTTAGGCTTGGTCGTTAGATCGTAGAGTTGATTTAAAAACGCTGAATCTCACTTGAACAGATAATAAGTCGGTTGAAAAGTCCCCCGCCGGAAACATACATATGTAGATGCCGCTACTAGATAGGAATCCATATGTGACCTGGTCTACAGAAAGGGGGCTTAGGTGTCAAAATTAACAACAATTAATGAGATAACGAGAAACTGACGAAACCAGAAAACTAGTTTTCGCACGTTAGCTCCCTTTTCGTAGCCCAGGTCACATATGATGCTTAATTAGCCTTAACCTTCAAAAGTCGCGTGTAAAAATTTGACAGCTGTCAGTTTATAAGTTTGTGAATTATAACATTTTGAGTGAAGCAACCTGAACCTTGAAAAAAATGGATGAAAAGGCACGCGAAGTGTTGATAAAATATACCTTTTTGAAGGGAAAAAATATGGTTGAAGCAAAAACTTGATTGACGAGTTTCCGCATACTGCCACAGGAAAATCAACCATCAAGGATTGTTATGCTAAGTTAAGACGTGGTGGAATGAGCAGCATAGACGGTGAACGCAATCCGACTGTCAATAACCTTTAGATTTTAGGTGTGACACTCGCTAGTCTATGCTCCTTCACACCTCACACGACCGCGATTGTTGCCAAAGTACAGACCCGCATCAAAATCCTAAAGCCGCTAGCCGGCAGCACATGGGGAAAGGAGAAAGAAATTTGGTTTTCAACTTACAAGGCAATCGGCACCCCGGTCCTTAACTAAGCCGCACAAATATGGTCGCCTGGATGCAGTGGTACGCAGATGAGGAAACTTCAGACCTGCCAGAACTATGCTTTCGGTTAAGGAGCATATTGAACTCCTTACCAAGCAGTTTCCGCTGGGGTGTTTTCGCAGAAATCATCAGCTGACTATTTGAAGCCGATCCGACTCTTAGGAGCATCAAGAGGTTCTTCCTCAACTACGCCGACGGCATAAGACAATGCACCGACCAGATTTCGAACGCAACTATCTTTAGACATGCACTGACCGCCATTCTTAGTTGAGCCATAAAGACCTTCATCGAATCCCTCTTAGTGAATGGCGTATTTGGAGTCAGGCTACCACCCATTGCATACAACGAGTTCAAATTGTCACAGGAATCGACAGTGAACCTTGCTCATCTTCGTGCTGGATACTGTAGCAGGTTAAACTTGTGGAAACAGCCTAGCGTTGGATGACCTCGATGACAACTTATCTGAACCTTACAATCCTAATCGGGACTAGATAGCTGTTACAACAACAACAACGCTTTGGACGTCCAAAAGCGGTAGTTACCGATGAAATTAATAAAAAAATCAACAAAGTAATTTTGCATGGCCATAAAGTGATATCGATCGAGATAGCAGGCACTTTAAAAAAGATATCAACTGAACGTATACTTGTCAAAAAATGTGTGTTTGCTATGATAGGCGAGGACTTTTCAATTAATCTGCTATTATTCTTTACTCTTAGCCATAAACTCTTAAAATGTGGATTAGTAAATCCACATCGATCGATGAAGCGTTTTGCCACTAATCGTTTAACTCGGTCAATATCAATTCCAGCGTCTTCGCTAGGTTCGTCAAGAGTGTATAACCTGAGACATTTCAATCTCAGTCTGGCAAAAGGTGGGCAATAAAGAAGTAAGTGAAATGGTGATTTAGGACTTATGGAACTATATTTCCATGAGACCTCGCTAAGTATATACAATGTATACGAACAAGAACGAATTTCGGGTATATTAAGCTGAATGTTGTCTTCGAGCTCCTCCTTGGTTTTGACTCAGACCAATAGCGACAATCACCATCAACGCCAACAACAATCTGAGCCTTGAAATCCAACGCAGAATCACTCTTGCCAACAGGTGCTCCTTTGGACGGAGTAGGCAATAGAAAAGTAATGTCTAAACTTTATAAATCCCTCATTACTCCAATGATATTATCTAATGAGTCCGCATTAAGAGGTCTCGCGGAACATCCACTCTGTTGGAGAGATCAGGAAGAGAAGGATCCACTTGGTATCTCGAATTGGCGCAAAATAGCGAAAAGAACACAAGCTTAGCAGGGCATACCACAAACTTGCTTTGAAGTTACTTTTGGGTAGTGTTTATGACGGAGAGACCAAAAAGCTACTACTGCTTGGAAAGAAAGGAATTCAGTAATAAAAGCTACTAGTACTAGACACAAATGATTTTAACAATATTGTAGAGGTCATCACAGCGCATATACTCTTAATCATGCTCTCAGAGAGTTGGGAAGTCACTTGCATCATTATCTGTATTCATCTTTAGCAATAATATATTGATTTTGTTTTTGGATTTAAGTTAATTTTAGGCAGAAAAATCTGCCTCACCGCCAGCAACCTGCTTTCGGAGGTGCTCCTGGCGATTTGTTGCAAGATCAATAATCAAAAGTTTTTCGAAATTAATCGCCGACAATTACAATACATTAAATTATGTAAATGTCCATTATAAAAAAAATAGTATATGGCGTTGCCAACGTTAATAAAAATATTTTTGCAATACTCTTTTAGCTGAAAGCCGAAACAATAACTTAATTAAGTTACTGCTGCTAACTAACGCACTTGTTGACTTCTTTTATCTATCGCACACAGTGTGATGTTTGTTGTTGTTACGCTTAGCACAACTTGAACACTTGCCAGACTTTTCTAACGGCTTTGTGTGCGCAGCTATAAATAGCGTCGATGATGAAGTCAAGTTTAAGCAGATAAAGCATGGCTCCGCAGCGAGAGATGTGTGAAGAATTGAGTGAACCAGATGAGTGCGCACACTAACACACATACTCGAGGCAACCAAGTCATCATTAAGTGCAAATGTACATGTGTATGTGTGTATATTGCTGCTACTGGTTGTGCCGATGGAGCGGTCTTTCAGTGCTTAGGCCAATGCCACACCAAGGCAAGCAGTATATTTTTATAACAGTAAACACAAAGCTGTTGAATGTTGGCAACCACTTCATACCACTCGAACGCACGCACGCACACACGCACACACAAACATACGTGTGTATGCAGCCAGTTATTATCGCCTAAATAAACAGTGAAGCAGCAGCATCTTAAGCTGCTTTCGACTTCTAGCTGCAATTTCAGCAGGTAATGTTTACATTCACCACTCGATTGCGTTTGCCGTTTTAGTTGCCTCTTCATTAAATTTCATGCTGTGTTTTTATAGCGCAAAATATACACCAAGCATACATACATATAGTACATGTGTGTGTGTGTTTGTGTAGTTTTATTTGTTGTTCTTGACGTGCTTGAAACTTGGCAAATTGCTTATTATGCTGCTTTTCCGATAAGCAAGTTATTACCACTTTATTTTCTTCAGCTGTTGCGGTCTTGACTGCTCAGGTTGGCATACGCCCCCCTCGGCTGCCCGCTTACACTTTCTCTTTGCCTTGCTGTTTACAGCTTTTCAGTCTAAACTTATTCACGCCCAGTTAGCTGATATGCCCTGTCGTCGCTGCTGCAGCTGGAAAGCCGTTTCTACAATGTAATGTTAGCATCGTTAATTCTCTCCGCGCTCTATCTGTTGTGGCTCAAGGTCATTCGTTACATGCGCGGAAATTTAATATGTAATATAAGCTCCATTTACGCTTCGGTTTAGGGATTAGAATTATGACGAAGGTTCTGTTATGCAAATATATTTACATTAAGTTGCTAGAAGTAAATGAAAATAAATACAATTTTGTTAGCATATGCGTTGGCAACCCTTATCAAATAATTATATGTTTTCGTTGGCATGAAAACTTTCAGTTTATTATTAAAAGTAGAGAAAAATATAAAAGATTTACAGTTATTAAATTTGAATGTATTGAATTACATATTTTATATTGGTTTACGCCAATAGTTGGCGTTATATGTGGCTTTCTTAACTCGTCTAGTGTTAATGCACTCAACTCCTTAAATGTCATGGGCAACCATTATATTTTTTTTTTGAAAAATTCGTAGTACTTAATATTAAGGCAAAAAAATAATATTTACCCTCTTGTTATTTGTATTGAAATAAATATGGTGGCAACTCTAACATTTTTTTCAATTAAGGTGGCAACCCTAATCTTTTTTTGATCAAACTTAACAATACCTTGCTTAGAACTATTTCAAATTACTTTTAAGTTAATTCAAAAACTTTTCAAAGTGAAATATTTTAGGTACTTGGCAACCATATTGCTTATATTTATGTATATATTAGTTTCTAGTTGCTATATTCACAGTTCACTTAACATTTAAGCGGCATATTGAACATGCCATACCTTGTATGTATTTGTTAATTAAAAATGTGGCAACCCTATATCTTACTTTTTCAATTAAATTAAATGCCAGCTTTTTTACTAGTGCCTAGCAACCTTTTAAATTTATTCGCAAATTTTTTATGTTAAATTGGCGTGTTTCACACATCTGGCAACCTTATTCTAAAATATAATTATATTTATTTATTTCAAATTTGCACACTATTAACTTAATTAATATTTAAGCGAATTACTGAAAATTGTTTATGTCTAATGTGTGTGTTTTACACATCTGGCAACCTTATTTTAAAATATAATACTATTTATTTATTTCAAGTTCGCACGCTATTGCCGTTATTACTACGAGTATTTAAGCAGATTATTCAACAATTTTTTTAGTTTTATTATCGAAAAAGGTGGCAACACTAATAATTTTTTTTATGTAAAATGATAGGAGTGTATGGTTTAAACTCACTAATTTAAAATTTTGTAAGTTTATTTATATTTATTTATTTGCACACATGTGGCAACTCTGCTAGGTAATTATTTTGTATTTACAATATTTTAAAACTTCATTCATTCATTCACCTAGTAAACCTAAAGTGTAGTGCCTAGCAACCTTTCAAATTTGTCTCTGGCAACCCTATTCTAAAATATTATTATATTTATTTATTGTTTATAAATTCGAACCCTATTGACGTAGTTAATACTTAAGCAGATTATTTTTGAAATTTTTTTTTTTAGTTTTATTATCGCAGAAGGTGGCAACACCAGTAATATTTTTTTTAAGTAAAATAGTACGATTTTATGATTTAAATTGACTAATTTAACATTTTTAGCTTCGTAAATTTGTATTTATTTGCACACATGTGGCAACTCTGTTAGGGAATTATTTTGCATTTCCAATATTTTAAAATTTATCACCAATTCAATAATTTTTCGGCTTGTTTATTTTAAAAAGTTCACGTAGTTTTTGAATTAGCAACCCCCCGTCGCAGGCTTATAGCATATTTTTCATTATTCCGTTCCCATTCCAATAGTATTTATATTTATTCTAGAAGTGCCTTTTGCACTGAATTAAAAACGTACTTCGTAATTCATCCATTCAGTTTGTAATTTCATATTTGCCTTCAAGTCAAAGTTGCGTGTGTGTGTATTTGTATGTAATCCCTCTTGTTGCCACTCACACAGCCAGCAGCCTACACTGCGTCTATAGAGTCAACAGCTATAGCAGCCTAGTTGTATAGTTGGAGAACCTTGTAGCTTTGTATTTCTTGTTATTGTCACTATTCTGCTCCCCTCTCTGCTCCGCCTTCATGCAGTAGGCTTACGATTATTAGTTTGATTTTCATTTTTTCTTCTTGCTTTCTTCAACTCTATTCGCTTGCGAGTTGTCAACACGTAGTGTTTTGTGTTCGCAGTTGAGTTTTCTTGTTTTCTCAAAAAGGAAATTCCGCTTTTTGCATCTTAATTGCTTGCCATTCAAATTGCTACAGCAACAGCAAAAGCCAAACAACGTGGCAACAGCTGGTTTCGGTCGTGCGGCAACAGGTCTCTCGTTGTATGCGATTATTTACTACTTTTTTTCATTATGACACCTCTGTGTGTGTGTGTAAATATGTAATTTTCAAATATCAAATACAAGCAATTATCAATGTTTGGCCACGTCAGCTGACAAGCGCAAGACAATTAAGACGAGCTCGACATGCTTGTTTCTGTGTCAGACTTCAAGACCTATGTATGTATGTAGTTGGTGTGCTTTTCTGTGTGTTTAAGCTGCTTAGTTGTAATATTTATACCCTTAATATACCTTTGATATTGCCATGATGAGTAAAATATCCAAAAACAAACGTCGGAGACCCTGTAAAGTGTATAGTATTATGGACAAAAAATAGTAAGACTTTGCTTATAATTTTAAAATACTTAATTTAATCTTCAAAATCTATATCTCGGAGTATTAGAATATAGCGAAGCTCTGATTTCTAAATATATATCCAAATCTTCATAGTTTTTGGTACAAATATACAATCCATCTGTGGCATAAAACTCGCTCGATCTGTGGAAGTAAAATTTGTTTTCTTCAAAAATAATATTTTTTTACATTTTGAAAATGAAAATTGTTTTGCAGATCAGTGCAATAAAAAAAAGTAAATAAAAAAAAAACAATGCCAAGCGCAATAAATATTCATGTTTAGAAAATTATGGTTTTCAAAACAGCTCGTGTAGGTTGGCATTAATGTGTTTATATCCTTGCGCTTCTCTTTCAAACAAAACAAATATTTTTGAGTAAAAAATTCTCGCATTAAAAATGTATTTAAAAATGCTGACGAAATTATGAAGAAAGCGCCGAATATTTTCTTTATCACAAATGCATATACACACACACATACCCACGCATGTATGTGCACAGACCGCCAAACAAGTCATTCACTTTTGTTTATCATAAAAACTTTTTAAGCAAACCAAATTAAAGCATCAAATTCAAATGTGAAAAATGACTAATTATTCCAATGAATGCAAAAACAACAAAAAATCGACGCTGGCAATAAACATTAACGCAATAGCGCCGAAGAAGAAGCAGAAGCAGAAGCGAGGTAAATGCGAAGACTAAGGCCGTAAACACCTTTTGTTTAGACAACAGTTTTTCAAATACCAAATGTACAACAACAATAATAGCGCAAGCTTTTTATTGAATAGGTAAGCGTTGCAAAAGATATGCACACACGCTTGAGCAGCATAGCTGGAATTAGAAGCATGAGCAGCTGCGCCATATGCGGCCACCAATTTGCAATGATATACGAGTAATGCCTTAAGTAATGCGTAACGATGAGCTAACGCCGGCGAGACAAACACCAAACAATCAGCTGAGCTAATGGACGAGTCAATGGCGCCGAAGCAGAAGCAGAACAGCGGTCAATAACAATAAGAATCACCGAAGCGTAGAAGAAATGAATGAATGATGCTAAAGCGTTTGGCGAATAATCGCAGATTCGGCAGAGTTTAAAGGTGGCTAATTGGAGGGTATTTTGGTTTTGTTCTTCGGCATATTTCTCAACTATTCGCTTTTGCAGAACTGCTTCTTCTTCTTCTTTACTGGCCTAGACACCGCTTACGCGATTATAGCCGAGTTAACAACAGCGCGCCAGTGGCAGAACTGCTTAGAGGTTAATATTCAACAATATACATATGTACATATACTTATATGGGTCTAGTATAAACAATTTCGTAACTTTCACGATATATAGCGGTAATGGTAGCAAATAGGTTATAAAAAGATCCAAAAAGGTTACGAAATAATCCAGATGTGGACTCCAATACCAAGGGGAGAAAATTCAAAAGTTAATACTACCAGGCAGTCGTTGCTTTGAAATGTTAAAAAAAAGCAAAATATACAAGTATGTATATAAATTGGTCCAATCCACTTGATTCCGATAGTTAAGTTTATATGGCAGCAAAGTAAAAAAATCGTGTGCAAAATTAAGGATCCAAAACTGTTCGCATATATATAATCAGACGGATTTGGATGAATCGACCCAGCTCGCTACGCTGTTCATTTATATAAAGGGTAATACATTCCGAGGTTCCCTACTTTACATTTTTTGAAGATTGCCTCTTTCAAATGTTGGCCGCGACTACGTCTCAGATGGTCCATCCGATGAGTCTCAATTTTTCGGTGACTCGTTCGAGTATTTCGACTGGTAACTTGCGAATGACACGCGTGATGTTTTACCCCAAGGCCTGAATCGAAGCGGGATTGCCCGCATAGACTTTAGAATTTACATATCTCCGCCGGAAGAAGTTTAACGGTGTGGTATCACACGATCTTGGTGTTCTCTCAATGAATCCATTGTTTGATGCGATGTGTGGGAAGTGGCGCCTTGTTGAAATCAAATGTCGCCGAGCTTCAATTTCAGGCATCAAATAGTCGGTTTTCATGGTGATTTAACGGTCGCCATTTGCTTACAAACCGCTTCATATTGCTGTTTTTCCTGAATAAAATGACAGTTCTTGAATCTCTTCAAAAATTTTGCTTGTTTACGTACCCATTGAGAAATGAACCTTATCGCTGAACAAAATTTGGCTCGAAATCATCGGATCTTCCTGGAACTTTTCAAGAGGCCATAGAGCGAAGCAACGTCGGTTAGGAAAGTCGAGGTCGCTTTGCAAACGCTAATGTGTTTCTTGAGAAGCCCTAATTCCTTCTAAATACTAACTAAGGATTGAATCATAGCGACTAATCAATTCCAAAATGCCCCAAAAATTTCTCCCTGGACCCAGTTGAGAAAGATTTATTTTAATTTAATTATTGCTGTTTAATAAACAATTTTCAACGTCTGATTTTTTATCCTCTATTAATTTTTATTTTTTTCCCATGAATCAATTAGTCTCTTTTATGCAGAATATATCAGTAAGTCCATCTTATATGTAGAAATATACTCTCTTTGCTTTACCACCGAAGTGAAGTAGTGAAAATGACGCCGACTCCGCCTCCGCAATCGATTTTCCTCTAAAAGGCTGATAAACGGAAAACAAAAGAGCTGCCATAATTCCTACCTTTATAGCCATTTGATAAGCGCAAAACTTGTTGACTGGAAGCGTGTCGTATTCCATTGGTGTAGCGTGTTTCGTGCGCGTGCCATCGGTTAAATGAGGCGGCTAAGACAGCCTTTTAAAGCAGCTCAGTCATTACTAGTCCTTTAACTGCGTATGTTGTATGCCTGCGTTGTTGTGTGCAAATATGCTGATAAACTAAATTTTGTTCGAGGATACAGTGAGTTATGCCCATCCTTGCTATAGCCAGCGGCGGACGGAAGCTGTGCGTGTATGAATGCCCGGTTGGCCGATTTGCTGCACGCAGCACCGGCTATATGGTTAGGCGCTCACTTAGTTGAGGTAGTTAAACGCCCACACCAACTTATGTTGGGGAGTTGGGCGCGGACACATATGTAACTATAATTTCTTTCCGCTTCCGGGAAAGGTAAAAGCTATGTATGATTGGTGCGACAGAATGCAAAATTTTCCATTGAAAGCTAAAGGTATGATAAATAACTGAGAAGAGAATTAATCTTTGCTGTGGAATGCATACATAGGCACTCTTATGTATACATATCAACTCGAATACGTATGAAAACCCTTACTTTCCCTTTAGAACTTTCAAAAAAAAACTCCAGTTTTTGCTGAAATATTTGCATATCTCTTTGTGTAATCAAACACTTATCATTCCACACGTGCACCGGAGAGCCCCAACATACATACACATTCTCCCACACTATTAATCATATTGAAATTGCTCTGCGATTTGTTTTACATATTTTTGTTTAATTTGCTGTACATAAGTGAACCCGTGTTATGTGTACCTAACCTCATCAAAATGGTCCTTCTTTCTGTCCTTCACTTTGCTTTCGTTCACATTATTTGCTCTGTCTGACTGCACTACCTTTCACTCTTTGTTACATTGTCCTCTCTCTGTCTCCTTAATACGGCTTTGACCTACTTACCTTTGATTGGGGGTATTATTGTTAAGCCTCGGTGTACGTTTTATTTCGGTTTTAATTAAGACGTTTTGGTTTGTGATTTTCACATTTCTCTTGGTTTTGTAGTTTTTGTACATTTTTTGTGCTTTATCAAAAGAAATTTGGTTCTTCATACGCCGAAAGTGATGTTTTCTGCTTTGTGTTTTAGCCCTAAACGTTTTTCTTTTGCTTTTGTGTTAGAAACTAATTAATTTCCAACAAAAGTTAAGAGATCCGCACAAACATATATATCTCTCTTACTCCATATACAATTTGTCCAAGATTTCAAACTTCTATACACTGGATTCGACTTCAATCGAACCAATGTATATTGATTTCAATCGAACCAATCTGTATTGGTCCAATTTTCGAAAATTAATTTCTCAACGTTAATAATCTCCTTGTCATCTATTTCTGGTACTGACTTACTCTGTACCTTAATAATCGCAGGCGTTTTTCGCTTCTTCTTTTGAGGGAGCAACATGCGAGCACGAGGTCACTTTGAGATATCCTTGATAGGTATGAGCTTTCAAAGGCGTCGCGAACTTTAGCAACACTACCCGATAGCTAATCCAAAGAGGATCGGTCCGCAAACTTAATTACCTGTAGCGTCCAAGAGTTTTCGAGGAATAGGTGAAGAGGAGTTTCTGTCTATTGTAGACATATATTATAGGAGACAGATTCTGGCCATATCGCAAAAGTGTCTAGCTCTTGTTGTGGTGTTTAGTTCGGCTTCTCTCTGCTTAGGTTTCGCAAGACCCCCAATTTTCTGGTAAATCAGTCCAGAAAACCTGTGTGTATCGTTTTGAAAAAGATAGTCTTGAGATAAACGCGTTTAAAGTTTTACTTCCGGCCGATCCAGTTTGGATGCTGGCTGATCAAATTATCTAATGCCTGGATCTATATTTATTACGTTTTAAAGAGAAAAAATAGAAACTTCAAATTTCGACTGATAAGTGGCGAATGACACACGTGATGTTTTGCTGCAAGATCTTAGTCAAAGCGGGATTGTCCGCATAGACCCTAAACTTTACATATCCCCACAAGAAAAAGTCTAACGATGTGATATCACACGATCTTGAGGCCAACCGAACGGCTTAAAACGCGAAATTATCTGCTCACCGAAGTGTTCTCTCAATAAATTTCATTGATCGTTGCGATAGATCGCCGAGATCACGAGTTTCAATATCGGGCATGAAATAGTCGGTTACCAAGTGTGATAACGGTTGACCCGGCATCATTTTCGAAGAAATATGGATCGATGATTCCACCGGTACACAAACCACACCAAACCGTTGTTTTTTCTGTTTAAAATGACAGCTCTTGAATCTCCTTAAGTTGCTCTTCGTACTAAATGTGGCAATATTGCTTGTTTCCATACTCATTGAGCCAGAAATGAGCCTCATGGCTGAACAAAATTTGGCTCGAAAACGTCGGATCTTCTTGGAACCATAAAGCTCATAGAGCGAAATGACGTCGCTTGGAAAGGTCGAGTACAAGCTGTATTTTGTACGCTTTCAATTTAAGATCACGACGTAAAATGCGCCAAGTTGTTCCATACATTTGTCTGAGTTGATGCGAACGGCACCGAATCGGCTCTCCACGGTCTTCGTGTACAACTCAACTACGGCGAATATTATCCAATAATTAATGTTAGGTCTCAAGATGGGTGATGGTGTTGAGTATAGTACGCTCAGTAGGCCGATGATGTTGAACAAATGCCAAACAATACTAAACCTGGATCATGAATCACGCGTGATCTTTCAAAAAAAAGCTTAAAAAAAATACCTTTCCTTGGATCACCAGTTAAAAGATACACATAAAACATATCTGCTTACTCTGCAATAACAACTTGCCTCGAGGATTTTGAATCTTTTCTGGTTTGTTGAACCGGTTTTTTTTACGCTTTTATCGCAGGCGGCTTCCCTTTTCTTGAATTGTGTTCTGGAGTTATAAACAAAGAGCTTTTAAGTACTTTTGTTGAATTTTAAGTCCGTCAACCAATATGGGTCGGTCATACTTGTATTACGAATACTTCCCTGCCGTTTCTTCAATTTTGAAACTTTCCGTCAAATTTTATCATTATTGTTGTAATTTGGTGCCATTTTTGTCGCATGAATTTAGCTTTATTTCTGCTTTTTGTCGCTTAGCAATCCATCCTTAGCAATCAAAGGCAATTGTCCCAAATTTGCTGTCGCTCAAAGCATCGATCGTGCACCGCGTGCCACAACAAACGCCATCAACGTCAGTCACAGCGTCAAAGCTTTTAAGCGTTCGTTTATCAGTGTGCAAGGCAAGCGAACAAAATCAAAAAAAAAATGTATAAAGTTAAGAAAAGGTAAAAAACAATTTGTGCAAAATTGAGAATTAAATGGCGTTGTCGCTAATGTGCTCGTCTGTCTGTGTATGCGTGTGTATGTTGCATGTTGCCTGCTGGGTGCTGTCGCTGTCGCTGCCAAAAGAATAGAATGCCAAACATGTCGCATTTGTCGCAATTGTACACACATACACACTTGCTTATGCATATTAAGTTTAGCGGCACTTTTACTTAGTGTTTGTGGCACGCAACCGTTGATGCAATTCATGTCGCCATGTTGCATCACCGTTATGTGTCGCCAATGCATGCAGAAGCGAGGTGATGGCACATGGGCTGTGTTGTTTGTGATACAAATATGTGGAAGAAGAAGGCAATAATAGTAAATAGGAAATGAGGGCAATAAAAAAAATAATAATAATATTAGAAAAATAATAATTTGAAGTAAATTATTAAATAAAAAAATGATTTTCAACCAATTCTGTCACTTGTCCATCATTTTCGTTTCCTTCTTGCGTCATGCCCCAGCAACCTTCTGCTTGCACTCAGGCTATAGCAGCTGCATTCTTACTTTCTGCCGCAAAGTTTTTCACTGTGGCGCTAACATTCGCTTGTTGCCACATACACACATATGTAGGTACATATATTATAATTATGTATATGTGTGTATATCCATATGTATGTACATCGTAAATTCATGCGAATTTGAAAAATTTGATTAAATTATTTGACATTCTGCTATAACAATTCATTCACTGTGAACATACATTTTGGCATCTGTCAATTTCCGCCTTGCACTCACACACACACACACACGCGCGCACTTTATTGAACTTTATGCCGCACATTGACGGTATTCTGACGCTCGGTTGCAACGCTGAAAATTTTATAATTTGATATGAGTGATGTTGCTCATGAATTTGATGGATTTTCTAGCCTTTGTTAGCATCTCGTTTTTATGCTGCTTTTTGGCCGTGTTATTTCGCTGAAGCCAAAGTTCAATTGTATCAGGTTGTTAGAGATATGCTTCAAAAATATTTATTTTCGTAATAGAAAGCCATGCGAGGGCATTGTTAAGATTTTTATATTGTGCAGCTCATCACAGTGCAGCAATTTCATATAGCATAATACTAAAATCTGCTCATACTCAAGTCAGCATGTTGTGGCAAGTGCTTTGATGGCACTAAAAAGCAACAAAAAAGACATAGGAAGGAAGAAAAAAAGTATGAAATGAAAATTATAGAAATATCGGTTTATTCGTAAGCTTTATGTGTTACAAAAATACGTAGAAATAGTTTCTGATTATAATAGAAATAAATGAATAAGCGCAGTAATTCCACGAAGTGCTCAATAAGGTACAACGAACCAAATTTCATTTGATTTGTTCAATAGAATTTTTGGTACAGAAAGGCTTTGCTTGCTAGTAACTCTTAGCTTATTAGTTATCTCACAACTCTATAGGTAATAACAAGGTCAAAAATGGGTTGGCCAGCAAACCTCGTTAAAACTATTTGTATATACATATATATTAGGGTGTTTTTTTGAACAATTAATTTTTTTCAGTCCCGTCACGAAATTTCCTTGCAAATACCCTAAAAAAAATTCCCTGAAAATTTTAGCCCTTAATATTAACATTAAGAACTGGACCAAGGCCTGTAAAAATTTTCCATAGAAAATACACTACAATCGTGAGTTTTTATCTTTAAATTCCTACAGATCAGAGGTATTTTATGGCATCGCTTTGACTTTAGACGCATATTTCTCAGAATTGTTCACTCTACAAAAGTGCCCAGTGCAACAAAGTCGTAACTCACACCGGCGAGGTAGTACGGGGCTCTAAATCCGATTTTTCCAAGAATTTCGATTTTTTTTGTATATATCTCGTAAATGACAGTAGCTATAGAAAAAATGTTCAGGACAAACTTGTAGGAAATTTTATTTGCTATAAAAAAGTTCCGCCGTCAAAATCGCTATCATTAATATTTTTCGAGATATTCAGCTTTCGAAGTAAGGCTTTATAGAATTTTTATAGATGGTGTGTATTAAAAAATCTATGAAAATTGCATACAGCCTTACTTAAAAAGCTGAATATCTCGAAAAGTATTAAAATGTCAAGTTGTTCGGTCCAACAGTTTTGGAGAATTTCTTCTCATCGACTTATGAAACAAGTTTAAAGGATTACATGGGTTTTCTCGAGTAAAAAAAATCCTATTTTCAAAATTTTTTACCCATACTAAAAATTAAATATTTTATTAAAAATTTTTGTTGTTACAAATATAGACTATTAACAAAAAAATTATGATATTTTTGAAAAAAAAAAAAAAACAATTAATTCGGCGACGCCGTTTCCGGTGACCCCTCGAAAACACGATGCGCCCACATTGGTAGGGTAACTCCTTATACGATCATCTAAAATGAAGAAATACGTGTTTTAGTTAAAACCTTAACTTAGAACTTGGACAAATGAGAAAAAATCTGAAAATTGGATTTTAGGCAGATATTTTTTACAAAGAAATAGAAATTTCAGTGAAAATTTCGCGACATTTTTTTTTTAAATAGTTGTAGTCGAAAAAAAATTCTGTGACCTTGTATTTAAGAATTGTATCTCAGACAGCTGTGTAAAATTCCATCTGTCTGTTGAGTAGTTCTCGAGAAATCTTGCCTTCTGACTTCAAAAACACAGTTTCGAGAAAAAGGCGTTTAAAGACGGCCTAGCTAGCTTCGAGCGAACGAACTCTCAACGCTGTATCTCCGAAATTATTACTTGGATCAACTTGAAAAGTAAGGACAACATTCAAGAGTTGTTGTAGAATTTAATAAGACAATAAAAACAAAGATTTTTTGAAACGCGTAAACCCATGTAACCCCTTAAAGATTTGGCAGCCCTTACACTAAGTTAAATTTTTTTTTGCAAACACGGCTATATGTCCGAAACTATCTGCCGCATCAGCTTCAAATTTTCGGAGAATGTTTTCAGATATGCTTTCATTTGATATACTTGTAAATATATGAAAAGCAAAAATCGTTTTTTTTTTTTCAATTCGAAGACGTATGAACCAAACTGTTATACTAGCGACAGTATAATCAACGGTCTTCTTTCTTAAAATATTTACTGATTTTCTTATTGTCTTGACTTTATTCCTATAGTTCATGTATATACTATATAGTATAGTACCTACATACATATACAATTACCAAAGAAAAGTTGAATGTCCGTGATTTCTGCATTGTTGACATTCGCTTGTCAATTGCACTTCAGCTTTGACGTTTTTGGCGGACGCAGCCGACACCGACGAAACTCGCCTTCCTCGCTTCTCTCACAGCAACAAATATGTAGTATAAGCATACAATGTATGCAGATATTTAAAAGTACAAACATTTTTCTAAACATTTTTCTTGATTTTTCAGTTTATATGTGTTTACACAGCGCGTGTCGCTTCCGCACTAAATGTCACTTAAACGTAAACAAACGCATAAACACAAAATATTTGCAAAAAAACAGGAGCATTGTTGGTTTTATATTTTCGGTGGTAGTGAAAAATTTCAATTTAATTAATTGAAAATCGATAAAATAAATAATTAATAATAATGAAATACAAAATAATTTGATTATTGAATATATTTAAGAATTTATAAAAAAATTCTAATGCAGCTGACTTTTCTTTTCTATAAATTAAATAATTTTATTTAAAATATTCATAAAAAAATATTTAAATTTTTTTTCACTATTATTTATTTGAAGTCATCTTATTAAATCAGTTGAAGCTGTAAACAAGTTTTATAAATTCAAAAAAAAAAAATTAAATTCAGTAATCCTAAAAATTATATAAATCCTTAAAAATGTTTTTATTTAATGAATTTAATTAACTTTTTTTGTTGTAGGTTTGAACATGTTTCACTCTTATGATTTTTATTATAGGTGTTGGTCATATACATATTTCCTACATATTCAATTATGATTTTTTCAGTTCTATTAATGTAATCGGGTGGCAACTCTTTTTAAATATATACTTAAATTACAGCTTAAGCGATTGTGAACTCTCTTATTACATACATATTTAGTATTTTTAGGTTTTATTAAATTTGCTGAAAAAATTTCGTAGGTGGCAACTACATACAAAGCTATGCTGAAGTCAAAGCTTTATTTAATACATTGCTGATATATAATAATATTATTTCCTAAACTTTCTTTAATTGTTAAACATGATATAACAGCTATTCAGTTTTATTTATAACCTCAGGTGGCAACTCTATTTTAAAACTCTATTCAAAAAAATACCATTTAAGGATTTTCTATAATAACGCTAGATTGTATTTTTTATTGCTTTGTGCTTTATATTTTAGTTAGAATTTCGTAGATGCAGGGGTGGCAACTCTTTTCCAAAATATGACACTAAGGCTTCATCTACTACTATACGGAAAGTTTTCTTAAATTTTTTATGTTTGATATACATTTTTAATATATTATTAAGCTATATTTATATCACAGGTGGCAACTCTATGCAGCATATGACTAGTTTAAAATTTTCTTCTTTAGTTATCGGAAAGTATTCTTGGCGTTTTGTGAAATTGGCGTAGACAATGCAGTATATTTTGTTATTACAAGTTTTGCAGATGGTTGGCAACTCTGATACCTGTAATTTCGCTATTAAGATTTACCATAATTGAAATTTTGCGGTAATTTTATTTATTTCATTTAATTCAAAATAATAATACTTTTTTATTGTAATAAATACAGAAAGTCTTTATTGTCGTTTCAGATAGGGCTTTAATAGAGCCAATTAAAAATTTTACTTATACAAAGTAGTGTTGCTAATTGTCTAAATTATTATTAATTAAGTTTTTTCTCAACTAAATGTTTTTGTATGCTACAGTATTAATTGAAACCAAAAAAGAGTATGGCGATTCAGACAGTGCCTTAATTGAGTCAATTAGCAATTTGTCTTGTAAAAATTAGTGGTTATAATTGTCCAAACTATTACTAATTAAGTTATTCGAAACTATGAGGTTTCAGACAGTGCCTTAATTGAGTCAATTAGAAATTTTTCTTATACAAATTATTGTTGTTAATTGTATAAATTGTTACTAGTAACGTTTTTCTAAATTATTCAAATACAGCAGTGCTTTAATTGAATTAGAAAATTTACTTATTTTTATAAAATTTAGTGTTGCTAATTGTCTAAATTATTACTAATTATTTTTTTTCTAAATTATTAAGATTCAGACAGTGCCTTAATTGAGCCAATTAGAAATTTTTCTTGTAAATATATAAAAACTAGTATTGCTAATTGTCTAAATTAATGCAAAATGCATTTCTTGTAAAGACAAAAAATATGTTCACTCATGCAACAATACGAAAGAAATCTTTTGAATTGTGCTATGACTTATGGTCCCTTGGCTGGTGACGACTGTGTGCTTGCCGTTCCCACCGCCGATCGCTAAGACCCGTTTATAAAAATATCCGCAAGCACAATAAGCGAAATAAAATGCATATATTTAGCGCTGTCTATCAATTTAATTTTATACCTGATTAAATAAAGAAAAAACCAAACGAGACACCCAAAACGAAAAAAAACTTAAAATATCTTATTTTTAACGGTCACACTGGCGACGCGAGCGCAGCTTAAAGGCTAAAAATACTCACATTACCCAGCGGTTGCCAGCCACATACACACTTGCATATTTACATATGTTATGTAGGTACATGCAACCTGCCAGCTGCCTGCCGCGTTGCCCGCCGCACTGTTGCCCCCCTCACACCGCAAGTTGCGCCGCACAAAGCATGTCGGCTTGTCGTAGCTCAGCATTTGTCATTAAAATGCAAAGTTTGGCGAACGTCGCCGTCGTGGAGGACATTGCTGTTGTCACCGTCGGTAGCTGCTTGGCATACCAATGATGGTGCAACCAACTTTGCTGTTGTTGTTGTGGCGCTGCGCGGGTGTCGTCGCCGCTTAGCAACAGTGCTGAGTATACAAAGCGGCCACTGCCTTCGCCTTGCATTAGTTTTGTAGCCGAAAATGGCATGAAATACCAAGTCTCAAATGGTGAGCGCAGCTTTGTTGAGATGCAGACAGGGTCGCATAGCAATGGCAATATATTATCATATCAATAGCAATACCTTATCTTCTCTTTTACTGGCTTTCTGTTTTATTGTTAAAAAAAAAATATAATAAATCCGAAAGTATACCCTTATCTCAGTATGCGACAACGAGCTTGACTAATTACATAATATATATTGGCGCAATTAGTAAACTATTTATTTTCATTTAATTATTATTATTATTCCTCTTTTTTGTATTTTCTTAATTTGCTTCCTCGCAACTAAATATGCTTAATATTCGCAAAAATCGTTAATTAGTGTTTCATTTGCATTTAATTAATTGCATTTTAAGTGTTGCATGAAGTGTGTTGAATGGCGCAGTGTTGTAACAAGCACCGCTATTTTATTTATTATTTATTTTCATAAATTTTGAAATTTCTTTTTATACATTTTCGGGCCTTTTCGCATGTTAATTAAGCAGCGGCAGTTCTTCCTGATTAATAGATTCGGCAACTGCTGGGTATTATATGCAAATTGGTTAAGTTTAGGGTATATTTTTTGTACCCTCAACAGCGTAACATATACAGAAGAGACAGAAGCAAACGTCGATGACCCTATAAAAAGTATACATGTAAAGGATCTGAACTGAACTGGACTATCTGTGCTATGATAGCGGCCATACAAACTGAGCGATCGGTATCAAGTGCTAGTATAAACTGCTTTTTCATTTGAGGGGATATCTTCACCGAGTTTGGCATATTTTATGTGGACTAATAACTGACCCATCGAGTTCTTGGAAGGAATATTTGAAGCCTATTGTAGTTTCGGTACAACCGAAGTTAACATTTTTTCTTGCATTTCTTTCATTCTGAGTATTTACTTTTATTTTCGTTGACCCTTCCAACTTCGTGTAAATAACCAAACCAAACTTTTAACTTTTATGCGAAAGTATTTAAGTACGCATTTTTCAAGTGTCAAACTTTAGGAAAATGAAAATTGACAAGCATGATGCTAGCGTAGCCGATGGCAAACTCTCAAGAGCGCCTACAAACATATTTGACCTTTTGGAAATTGGGCAGGCATCCCGCCAGCCGCTGACCGCTGCACGGAAATTGTCAAATATAATTAGTGAAAATCGCAGGAATAAATGCCAGCAGCGTAACAAAAATTATCAAAAAAATAAAAAATAATAATAGCATAATATAGAAAAAAAAAAAAAAAATTAAAAAATTAAAAAAGAATTAAAAAAAAATATAAAAAAAATAAAAAAAAAATAAAAAAAATGAAAAAAGCAGCCAAAAATTGAGAAGAAATCTCAAGTTGGCGACGTTTTTGTAAGAATGCCCAAAATTAATTATATTTACACCAAGTAGACGTGCGTTCATGCTTCATTAAAAAATTTTAATTATTTTTCACACCCTTCGGAAACCGAAAACGAGCAAAACACACCACATCTAAGTGCGAAGAAGAAGAAGAAGAAACGACAAAAAACGAGAAAAAAGATTTCGAAGCGCGCTCTTTTACCATATATCGAAAGTGTCGCGCATTTTTCTTTAATATGCCAATCCGTTGTTGTTGTTGCGCCATTCTTGTTTTCGGCAAAAATATGTAGCAGCGATTGGCAAGGGAAGTGAAATTGAAATGCGTAAATGCGAGTGGCGGCTCTGCGAAAGTGTCGAAACTAAATTAATAAAAACGAAAATAGGTTCGACACATGTGCAACGGTCGTTTGCATGCAGCGGCGTGGCATGCCACAATGTCGCAGCAATGGCACACGTTATTTGTGTGGCATGCCACAAGCACCGCACTGCACATAAACACACGCTAAGCAGCGCGTGTGGTGTGTGTGCTGTGGCAGCCACGTCAAATGACCAAACAAAACGGAATTGGCTGAATCGGCTTGGACGGACGCGTTCGCCGGCGAAAAGTGGGTTAGTTGGCAGCGGTCAGCAGCAATGAATCGCCGCACCGCAATGCGCAGGGATTTCGGTGAGCATGCAAAACATATATACACACGCGCAACAACACCACACACATTTGTGAGTGAGTTGTGTGTGTTTGAGTGATGGGTCCCTCATTGTTTTAAAAATGGCGTCGCAGCTAAAACTACAAATAAAAATAAAACAAAACACATTTAAATATTTAAAAATAAAATCGTAATAAAAAACTTGCGTACGAAAATATTTGCCTTAAAAAATCAGAGCGTAAAAATAGTCAACAAAGTAAAGCGCAAGTAAATACGCTGGCAAAAGGGGTGCTGCCGGCTAAATAAATCGACAACAAAAGCGATTCAAGGTTGACCATGGTGCCACCAGCCAGCGGATTTGTTTGCTATTGTTTTTGTTAGTGCTGCGGCTATTGTTTTTAGTGGTTTGCTTTGGTTTGTTTTGCTTTCGTTGCGTTTTTGTCGTAGTCTTCCGCTCGTAAGGCTGTTGTACTTGTTGTTTGTGTGTCTCGCAATTTGATGAATTTCACCAAAAAGTCGTGCCAACAAAATCAATAAACAAAAGCGTTGAAAAGGGCCGAAAGGTGAACACACACACACACATACACACATATATTTTTACAAATGCTTGCAGCATACACAACCAACGCTAAGGTTGCTCATACGCACTGTCGCACAGCAGCCATTGTTCAACGAGCGCGTTTGAGGGACACGAATTCCCACTCGAAGCGGTTAAAATTGTTGCTGTTTGTTAGAAGTTTCGTGTTTTAGGGTTTTCTGCGTAGTTTTAACCCTCATTTAAGCTTTTAATAAGTGAGTTGAGTAGTAAATGTTTTAGGTATCTTAGAAGCGTTGCCATTTACTATGAATTGCGGAGTTAGGTACTGCAGCAGAGAGTTCTATCTTTAGTTTGACCCCCTATACTACAAAATCTGAGAAATTCACTTCAGCAAAATACAAAATATCTTTTTAATAAACCAATAATTGCAGAAACCATGCAATTTTATAATTTTTTTTAAATTTTTTTCCGCTGAAAATTATAGATTTTAATAAATTTACTATTAATAATTTTTTTTTTTAATTTTTTTTACGTTTTTTTTTAATTAAAATTTTTTTTTATTTTTTACATGTTTTTACATTTTTTTTACGTTTATTGTGTGTATTTATATATATATTTTTTTTTTTAATTATGCTTACAAACATTAATTTCGAATATTTTTAATTGTTTTATTTGAAATTAAAAAAAAGTTAAACTTAAAATAGAAAAAATTAAAAAAAAAAAAAAATTTTTAAAATTTAAAAAATTTAAAAAATATTCGAAGTGAAATAAAAAAATTTAAAAAAAAAAATTAATAAAAATTAAAAATATTCGAAATATTAAAAAACTTAATAAGCAAATAAATCAAATGTTTTTAGTTTTACTTGCAAGAATGGCATGAGTCCTACCGTGAAATTGAGACAAATATAGGCTTTAGTGGGACCAGCATACATTCAATATTGCATGGGCATTTGACTCTAAAAAAATTTTGCGTTGGATCCCACACAATTAGTCGATCTCTTAAAAAAGGCTCGGATCGATTGGTTGCGAGAAATGTTAAATAGATATGATACCGGTACACATCTATGAAATCGTGAGAGATGATGAAAACTGGAATAATGCAGTCGAAGTTTGCGCATGAAGCACTTATAAGGTTGCCTGTGTTTTTTGAATAACTGGATATTTAGCAACCATATCACTAGAACAACACAGAAAGGTAAATGCTGAGTGATACACAACCATCTGTTTGCCAGTTGTCTTACAAGAAATCACGAAAACGAACCGTCTAAAACGCACCACTCTTAACCACGACAACGCGAGCTCTCACACATCGATTGAACTGCATTTTTTAACACTCGAAACATCGGTTTGATGAGTCATCCTCTGTATAATCCTGACTTGGCACCGAAAAGCTTCTTTTTATTCTCGTAGGTAAAAGATTAACTAAAAGCTCAACTTTTTTCGGCACCTGAAGGAGCGGTTGATGCGTTTTGGGTACAAATCAATCAGAGTGGCAAAAGTGCTTCGACAAATGGTTCAAACGCTTGCAAAAGTGTATAGATCTTATAGGAGAATATATTGAAAAATAATAATTGATTTTTTGAATAACAACAATTTCTCCGTTTATAATTGTTTTTGTTCTCTAATCCCCGAAATATGAAGGACAACCATTTTATACAGTAACTTTATATTCGAATGCCACTTATATCCATATGATAAATATATGAATAATAGGTGAGTCACCTATAGTACTTCATTTCAAGAGCCACAATTTCTTATGCCCTCTCTCTTGTTAATTAAGTTTCGATTACTCCTCACTATCAATAAATGTTGTAAAAACAATTAAGATTATGGTACCGTAAAATATTTGTTTAATTGCTCAGTTGTTATTGGCATGATAATGGCCATAGAAAAAGTATTCTATTAGGCATAATTAAAGTGAGTATTATACGTAATATATGTACATATCGTCACGTAAACTGTAAAATAACGTAATATCAATTTTAATAAGTTTACTAGATAGAAAAACGATATCATAGAAGCCATTGCTATTGAAACAAAATTAGAGTTTTGGTTATAAACTGGTTATATATTGGTTACAAATTGGTTAACAAAATTAAAGTTTTGGTTATAAACTGGTTATATATTGGTTACAAATTGGTTATAAATTGATCAACAAAATTAGAGTTTTGGTTATAAACCGGTTATATATTCGTTATAAATTGGTTAACAAAATTAAGCTTTTCGTTATAAACTGGTTATATATTGGTTACAAATTGGTTATAAATTGGTTAACAAAATTAAAGTTTTGGTTATAAACTGGTTATATAATGGTTATATATTGGTTATATATTGGTTATAAATTGGTTATATATTGGTTATAAATTGGTTATATCTGACAGTGGAAGCTCCAAATTTTATGCTACTTATATGTAGTCGAATAATTTTCGGTGACGATATATTAGGTATACGATATATTCTTTAATCACTAAATAATTAGTTGGAAAATTTTGGAATAGTCTAATAAATAAACAAAGACATATGAAGTGACAACTTAGTTGAATAATTTACGAACTATTAGCATAAAAGTAGAAGCGTGGAAAAAATCATGAATATTGTCTCAACGATTTCCGCACCTTTGATCTCTATATAGTTGCATATATGTAAGAACATAGGGAAAAAATTGTCTAACATAAATAAACACCTATCGCTTCATTCGTTACATCACGTTTAATTTTTATACTCTATGTTTGTAGGCAAGTAATTTTACGCATTCACATAAATATGTTCACACCCTAATCTCAACTATCTGACACTATCTGCACGTTGTCAGCTGCTCTTCGTCACTTTGCTAAATTTCTGTCTAGTATATTTGTCTAATTGCCCACCTGTGCTGTGCGACGCGCCCACAGACATATGTATGTGCACATGCACACACACACACTCGCATTTGACTAAGCGCTTATTATTTTATCAAACACACATAAATTATCCACCCAAATCAATTGAAGCGTAACAGTTCCAACTAACAGCGCCGACAGCAACAGCGGCAGCTCCCTTTGAAGTGGTCGCCTGCCTCAGTTCCGCAGCTCAACTCATTGCGATTGCAGTGCAAAAGAAAATATTTTGATTTACTACACAAAGACTCCTCCTTGGCTTTTTTTATTTATTTATTTTCTTTTTTTTTTTCAATTTTACATTTTTTCCTGCAAATTCATTCATTGCTTTACGGCAGCTGGCTCTGCTGTGGCGGCTGTGACTTACAACTGGCTGTTTTTTTATTTTTACAGTTGTATGAAAGTACTTTCAACATATTTGCTGGTGGTTAGCGGTGTTGTTAAAATTTGTAGCATCGGTCAATCAACAGTGGCATGCCATATTGCTCTGTCTGTCCGTGCGTCTAATTAGCCGCAGCGGTTGTGCAGCAAAGAGAGACCACGAAATACCTTAGCTGCATTTCTTCTGCTGCGTCTTTATCATATTTAATGCCTTTTGTTCTTGTTCTTGTTTTGTGTTTTGTTCGCTGCAATTCGGCTTTCCTGTCCGGACAAAAGTTGCGGCAAATTTAATTAATCTCTTCTTCTTCCCCGTTTGCTGCCCGAATCTCGCATTGCGTATAATCAGCGTATAAATGACCGGCGACCGCAAGTTTTAGCTCTTTTGCAGTTTCTTAGTTTCTTCTCTGCATTCTTGGTTTGCTTGGCAGCGCAGACAGCACGCCCCGTCTGCCTTGACTCCTTAACTTCGCGGTTTTTACGAGCTGATTGTGGTGAAAGTTAGCTTCGACAATGTAAGAGCAGTAAATTAATTTGCTGCTTGTGGTTTTACTGGCATTTCAGTGCTATAAAATATTTATGTGCGTCTGCATAGCTTTTGCAGCCAAAGGCAACTTGTTGCTGCATAACGGTATATATACTCGGTTATAAATAGCTTGAAGTGCATCATAGCTTGTTCTTTGGAAACTCATTTCTTTTGCTTTTGTTGTGTGCTCGAGTTGCCACTCGGGGGAAATATGAGTTGCAGGAGTGACCTCTGTATGTCCTCGAATTAATTTTGCCTTCACTAAGTTGATTTAGTTAGTTTGAGGGGTGTCGAGGAGTGGTTAAGTGGATTATAATTGCTTCAAACACAAGGACAGTTTTTAGCAATTGTTGTTGGAGCAACTAAAGTGGCTAATAAATATTTTAGTGAATTCAAATCTGGGAAACCCTTTTTTTTCAATCCTAATCTATGAAGTGATCTAATTAATTGAGTCAATTAAGAATAATTAACGTAATTTCGTTTCCCTTTCTAATACAATTTTTCAGAAATGCAGCAATGCTGTGTTGTCGAAGCCACTCGTGGCGACTTTTTCTCTGCTCACATATCGACGAGGATGTGGATCGCGAGAAGATCCCCCTTTAGAAGAAGCACAGTGAGCTTTTTCACGCATGGGTCGAAACTAGGAGGGAAGGGTGGAGGGAGATTTTTTTGTAGGGAACTCTCCATCAATCTTAGCCTTAGGCTACCGAATCACTGTACTGTTTTCAGGCATAAGCGGCTGCTCTCTAATAGGTCGTAGACGTACTGCTATGAATGCAGCCTTTTTCAAGGAAGTGATCTTTTATTCCGACAGCAGAGCGGCAATGCTTACGTTGAGCTCGCTAAGCTCGCATTAAACTATTTTGTCATTAAGTTCGTTTATGCGTCTGGTCACAGCGGAATCGCTGGCAAGGCGATGAGCTAGCCAGAGAGGGCATCCTTGCCCCGCTCACAATGGAATAGAATCGAGTTGGGTCTCCATTGGCGACTTGTATTCAAGCAATGGACATGTCGCGTGTTTTTAGTAGCCCGCTGCTTGACGACCAGTTAGTTCCTTTGCGATTGCGAGGTCCTTCCGGCATAGAGGAGAACTCACGGTATCTACTGAACTACGTGAGCAAAGTTAAACTGTCACTATTTTAGGAGTTCTGACTGGACTGGTAATCTTACCTTCGGCGAACCAGAAGACAGCCGAAACTGTTATTTGGAGTCTCAACAAATTTGTGACAGGCTGAAAGCGATTTATCGATCAGTAAGGGTCTAATGATCCAATTTAGTGGTACCGAAACGGACTTAAGCTGTCCAAGTGAGGTTCTTCTTAAGGCTTAACCTAACACTAACCAATAGATGAACAAAACAGTTGAATGCAAATAATGATTGACGTAAACGGAGAAATGATAATTTGTGACAAAATAGGGGCTTCCTAAATAAAGTCTTTCTTCTAAAAATTTACGCTTTGTTGGCTCGAAATTGAAATTATTTTCAAAATTCAACTTTTCGATAATTAGGCAAATATATTTGCAAAGTTCATGTAAAAACTTCGTGTCGATCACTTCAGCATTTCGGAAAAATTTTACTCACTGAATCAGGAAAGGGCATTTCGAGAAAACCAGTTCTCTGGTCCTATTTAAAAAGTTGATACAAATATGTATGTTTAAAGCTTCGAAACTATTTGCCGGATCATGTTCAAATTTTTGCAGAAGATTTTCAAATATATATAAGTAAAGAAATTTGATTTTCGAAATTCACAATTCACCCTTTTTGTAATCGGCGGTTATATAGGTTTTTCCCCAATAAGGGCATAACGCTATTGGAAATGTTTGCGGGATGGGTGAAGTTTAGTAGAAAACATTTTATACCTTTAGCTACTCGAAGCAGATTTATCAAATCTTCCGAAAAAATCGTTTATTCTTTCTGAAATTATCTTTTCGGTTCGCGCACAAAAGTAGGCTAATATTTTACATAACACATTTTTGAACACAAAAAAGTAAAGCAAGTATCTTGTGTTAATTGATTGGCATTGCTTGTGATTGTCCGTAATTATTATTGAGCACATACATACTTGTATTATATTTAAAGTTTGCCATAAAATTTCCCACATCATGAGAAAGGTCAATATTAAATTTATTTAAGGGGTAATTATTTGCAATTTAATTTAATTATTTTCAATGTATTTTAACAGCGGTCATTCCAATACCTTGCAATAAATATTTTTAAAATTTTTTCTCTTTCTCTTTGTCAACTGTTTTTAATAAATCTCACTCCGGAATTATTTGCCTTGAAAACGCTTTAAATCAAGCGTAAGCTTTATTTAATAATATTTGTAAAGAATCTTTATTGAATTCAGTGGGATATTTATAGAAATGCTTTTAATAATTTATTATACAACGCGATTCTCCAAAATATTTGTATGTACCATATAAGGGGTGATCCAAGTAGATGTACTTTTTTCTATAGATTTTTTTGACAGATCACGCGTAGGCCGTGACAAGCTCTCAAGTTATTTTTGTTCAGTATTGTTTGATATTTCCGTTAGACTTTATCTTGTGGGACATGTAAAGTTTAAAGTCTATGCGGACATTCTTGCTTCGATTCAGGCTTTTGAGCAAAGCATCACGCGTGTCATTGGCTAGTCTGCAGTCAAAATGCTCGAACAAGTCATCGAAAATTGGCTTCAACGGATGGACCATGTGAGACGGAGCCGCAGCCAGCATTTGAAAGAGATAATCTGCAGAAAATAAATGCAGAAGAATGTTCTTTCCAATGATAATGAACATCATCTAATGAATAGATTCTGTGCTTTTTTCTTAAAAAAAAAGCTCGAAATGGATTACCCTTTATATATTATATGTTTGTACAGTTCTCTTTTTATTCAATTTCTGACTCATACGAACTGTGAGAAACTATAAATATTTCAACTATTCCAATTAAAAAATGCTTTGCCGCCACTAAAAGTTTGATTGGCAGCATAAATAATGCGTCTGTGTATGTGCGTATGTTTGTATGTTTACATGTTTGCGCGGATTTATAGAGATGATGAATGAAATACTCGCGCGTGATATTATTTATTTGTTTATCGATTTTTTCATACTTGATTGCCACTCACAAAAGCGCTTTGCCTTTGTAAAATTATTTGGCCAAATATAAATTTCCAATATTTCTGCCTGCGTATCGCTGTTACTTAATCGCTGGCAGTTTTATATTTCTCTAAAAGACCGCACACAATTATTTCGATTATTCGAAAAATGCACGCAGCGATATGTGGCATGTATTCGAGTGTCTTTGGTAGGCATTCCGGCGTGCCTTTGTGACTTATAAAGTGTTGCACAAATATGCGTGCAACCGTAATTGTTTTTGTAATTGCCGCTAAGTGATTTTTTTATTGAAGTATTAAATAATTTTAGTCAAAGATGGCTGTTTGTAGATTAAAGCGATCAAGATCAAGTAGAAATTGTATCAAGCGTTGTAATATTTGTTGTGAACTGACCGGACTTTCCTATGCGTCAGAAAGGATGAAAAGCAGAAATCATTTTAAAGAAAAGAATTAATTTTTAAATCTATTCTATTCATAAAAATAATATTGATCGTTGTCTTTGAGGTAAATACACCGATTATGTCAGTCTTTCAACTTGTCTTTAACAACTTTTTCGAGATCTTTTGGTTTAAAATGGATCTCTGGCTTGTCGAACAGCCAGCGACTATGCTCTTGAGGTCCATGAATAGCAATATATCGCTAAGAGTTTGATCCAGCAAATATGCTGGATTCAAAAATACTTTGCACGAAATTTGCCGATGTGTTCGTTGACTTGAGACACATTAACTCGATTGTGAGCTCTCAGCCACACCAACCAATCCTGCGTTTTCATATTGTCACTATATGAATAATATGTCCAACAATTTACTTTGATGACTCTGTAGGCAGCTGTCTCGTTTAATCGGAAAGCCGCGGTACTAGCTCAGTAAGTAACGCCAGGGATGAAATCTTCGTAGACAACCAAGCAGCAATCAAGGCCATAACCTTGTGTCTTGGGAAGCAGAACAGCAGTAGAGAGTGTCGATGGCAATGCGATAGTGGAGGAGATGACGGCTGTGATCGAAACCGTGTTCGAATCCATGCCTTGTCTATACAATAATCTGGGCAGAAGTATGGAAATACGAAAATATACAAAATTCCTAATGGACCTCGATAGAAGCGACTGTATGAATATGATCGGAATACTCACTGGTTACTGTTTGGCGGCGGCAAACATCTGTAGAATGGGACTAACTTGTAGACGGTTTGCAGTTGGTTGAATTCGCTTTGTGTTAAGGTTTTCGTTGTTATTATTTGATTCGCAACTAGTTTTCCTTGTTGGGAACACTCCTTGGTATCTTTCAGTGGAAAGGCCATTTACTTGGGCTTAGTAGGATAACTGTGAATGTACAGAAATCAGCTTTCTTTATAATGAACAAAAATAGGTGTATATAAAGTACAGTAAACTGGAGCCGTAAGCCAACTAAGGCTCCTGGCGTGTAGTATGCTGAAGGAGCTTGCAGGGTTACGTGACTAAAACTCTTTCTCTTTGTTTCAATGTTTGAGAAATCTGCAAAAATGATATGTGCAAACTGCTTAGGTAATAATTCCTACTATCTACATATATTTATAGCCTTTTAAATTTTCTCCTTTGTATTGATTTATTATATAAACTACTGTCCAATAACCAATAGAAGAACCAATAGAATGAAATTTTGTGATTAATAAAAGCATAGCTTCCTCTAAACGCATTTTGCAGACCCCCATAAAAATATTAATGCTCACTTTTCTCGCTTTCTCTTTCTTTCTACAGAGTCTACGCAGCACGGCGTGGACGGCGGCCCTGTATCGTGGCGTTTAACGCTCGATCAGGATCTAATTGATACGCTCAAACGTAGCTTCCCCACTTGGTTTCAAGCGTCCGCCGGCAGTGACGGCAACAATACAACAAACACCAATACTACAACAACAACAGCAGCAGGAGCAGCAGCAACTGTGTTAAAAACAACCGACGCATCAAGCAACGAAGCGGCAGAGATCTCCAAGCTCCCAACTGCAACAGTTGCCGAAACAAGCAAATGCAACAGCACAACAAATAGCAACTGCGACAACAACAACACCACCAGCACCACCACCATTATAAATATCGCAAAGAGTGTAAGCCATTGTACGACACCCATTACCGTTGACACCACAAACCATTTGCATACACAACTGCCATATCTACACCACGACCATCATAATCACCAGCCGCAACAACAACACCACCAACTGCTGCAGCATAGTAACGGTAATAGCTTGAAGCGACACAGCAACGACAGCAAAAGCATCACATCACCACAGCTCAGCTGTAGCAGCGGTTACTCGGCGATTTTATCCTCCTGCTCGTCGTCTGCCTCGCCAGCGTCGTCGATAGCATCGAATTGCTCGGTAGCTTCGTCGAAGAAGTCGACAGCGAGTCACAAGAGTGACAGCAGCAGCAGTAGTAGTAGTAGTAGTAGTAGTAGCAGTTCCTCCTCCTCCTCCTCATCCTCAAATTCGGCGAAATTTTCCACGTCCTCCTCCGCCAACTCAGCGTCTACGTGTGCGAAGGCTTCGCACGTCGCATCAAAGGCAACATCCACGAAATCCGCCAACACCGTTAACGGTGTACAACAGAAATCCGTCAACGCCGCGGCCACAGCTGAAACGGGGAAGAAGTGCGCCGCGTCAAAAGCCGCTGTAAAATCGGCTGTCAAGTCGGTGGTGAAGGCACGCGACAAGTCCACATCAACGCTTTCGACAGCCGTCGCAGCGCTAGCGACCGCGAACGCAACCGAGTCGAAGACAATCACCAAATCCGCTTCGCTGCACTCACTGAGCAGCTGTTCCGGCGGCTCAGCATCGCTACTGGCAGCATTCTCATCGCCGGGCTCGACAGCAACCACCGTCGAGCTTATATCGGACACGTCGTGTAACGGGCTCCTGACAGCCACGCAGCTGAGTGGTAAAGTGGGTTTCGAGCACACATTTCAAGACGTCATACTGTTGCAGGAAGCGTACGACGATATGTCAGAAGGTGAGTCGCCCCTGTCGACAGTCGAAAGTGTTTGCGCGTAAAGCCGCTGATGGCATTGTGAGATAATCAAAAATTATATTTTATTCTCGCGTTGTTTTTGTTGTCTTTTGCATTTGTTTTCATCTCGTCTTTCCGTTCGTCTCGTTACAGGTGAACAACGCTTGAATGCGGCGGCGGCATCATTCCTCAGCGGTGGTGGTATTAGCAGTGATGATGGCGCAAATTCCGATGGCTATGATGCGCGGCAATCACCGCCGAAGGCGATTGTCGATTCGAGTCCGTTGCAGCCGGCGATGGATAAAAATAAAGAATGTGAGTGTTCAATTTTATTAAAGTAGCGCAAAAAAGCGCAAAAAGCACCAACAACTTCATAAAAAATATGTCAGAAAAGATTTCTTGTCGAACCTTTTTGCAGCCAATTTGGGCAAATTTTCGCATTACCGTAAATTGTATTTAAATTTTTTGTTTTATATCCTACTTCCTTAACTTCCTTTTCAGTTCCGCTCTCAGCCCACGCGTTTTTGGCGCGGTAATAAGTTTAAATATTTTTATTTTTCTTTCTCCGAGTTTTCAGCTCCCCTTTTAGTTGCTGTCAATGCCTGTAATTCGCACTTTTGTTTTTCTTTTCGAAAGATTCGCCATTTGCGCGTTAAGAAGTTTGTGAGTCGAAGTCTCATCAGTTCAGTTTTCCTTTTGCGACATTTTTTTTTTGGAAAGTTTTCAATGTTATTTGCTACTTTTAGCAATATTGAACAGTTTGCACGCGTAAAATCGATACTTTACCATGGAAATATTTGAACGTACCCGATAGGAAATGGGTAGCTAGGAAATAATGTTTGAACCATTTCGAGGTTCGAAAGAACAATCTTTGGCATTTAGTTTTTGAGGGTTTTCTCTTTCAAGTTTTAGCCGCTGCTACGTCTCAGATGGTCCATTTGAGCCCAGTTTTTCAGTGACTCGTTCGAGCATTTCGACTGGTAACTGGCAACCGATACACGTGATGTTTTGCTCTAAAGCCGGAATCGAAGCGACATTGTCAGCATAGACTTAAGACTTTACATGTCCCCACACTAAAGAGTCTAAGACTGTGTTATCACACAATCTTGGTGGCCAATCGATCGGCCCAAAACATGAAATTATCTGCTCACCGAACTGTTTTCGCAATAAATCCGAGGTCACGAGCTACAAATTCAGGGATCAAATCGTCGGTTATGATGGTGCGATAATGGTCGACATTGACAATCACGTTCTCACCGGCATCATTTTTGACAAATTATGGACCGATGATTCCAGCGGCCCACAAACCACACCAAACCGTTATATCTTCTGGATCAAATCGCAGCTCTTGAATCTCTTCAAGTTGCTTTCCATCTCAAATGCGGCAATTTTGTTTGTTTGCATATCCAATGAATTAGAAATAGGCCTCATAGCTGAACAAAATTTTGCTCGAAAAAGTCGCATCTTACCATTCTTTACAGAGCGTAAATTTTCGTTATAAAGTTGAACGAATTGTAAACGTTGTTCAGCAGAAAGTCTTTCCATGATGAAATGTCAAACAATACTGAACAACAATAACATGACAGTTTGACACGAGTCATGCGTGATCAGTCAAAAAAAAGGCTATTGAAAAAGTACCTCTACTGAGATCACCCGTCCCCATATAACAATTGTTTTGAATACCATTTGACTTTTCCACGATTTCCCATCCAGCTTGAAGATTTCCATGTGCACCCATGTACTGTTACTTCAATAAATGTTAGCTGAAAACCATGTACAAACTCCTATTCCAGTACGGCCTTTCAATTCACATTCAAATCCGAGTTGTGTCGTTTGCGCAAAGTTCGCAATCAATGCAATATTGTTGACAACTAAAATCAAAGGGTACATCGGCGCAAAAAGTTTGATATGTTTGCAGTCTATTAAGTTCTTTTATGTTCTTGACAGTTTTTAATCTTTTTTGCCTTTCGTAAACACAAAATTGATGTGAGCGCAAATTCAAAGCGCTGCGAGAGTGGCCCGACCAAATTTTGCTGACACAATATTGTCAGAGGGAGTGAGTTTGAGTGTTTGTTAAAGGATGGGGAAAGCTTGTTTTTAAGCGCTGTTGGTTCGGTTTTTTTATTAAAAATTGAAAAAAAATGGTTTTATTTTATTTTAGTGGGATTCCGATTCTACGACAGAGATGGCTTTGATAGTTTTTCAAATATGCTGAAAACGTTTATGAAATTTAAATTTGACTGACTGCTTTACAAACGTTGAAAGCACTACTTATGCGAAGTTAGTGCTTCTAAATGTAGGCAAGGATTTTTCTTACTTTGTGTTCAAATGGTTTGAAACAAAAATGAACATTTTTGGAAACTATACGACAGTCACAGATATCAACGGAGGTGCTTTAACAGTATTTTTTAAAAAAATACTTAATGAGAACTGCTCTGAATCCAGGAAAGTAGTAATTTGTATAGTTTTTTAATTACAGAAAGAACAGAACTTATTTAAAGTTACGTTATGGGAGGTAACAGTTGAGAAAAAAACCACTATTCGGCCTTTCGTTTCGGTCTTTCCCAAGTGAATGGCGCTCAGAGAACTTTCCTCATTTGCGTGAACTTCTTCACATGGCTCCATCCGTCATTACAACAAAAAATACTGTATCCGCTCAAAAACTCCAATCAGAGCAGAGTTGTGTTACTTTAATAATATTTAAGTTTACAAGCAAATAATTGAATCGTAAATTCAGTTATGCAGAGCTGAAAGATTTTTAATTTTCGGCTTTTATTTTAATGAATTCAATTTCATTGCTCATGCATATTTCAAATATGAGTTTGCATTTCAAATGACATTCAAATGCATATGTATGTAAGTATGTGTGTATAGCTCCCTGTAGCATCCCCAGCAACAGCCAGTGGAGAGCGAGTCACGCAAAATAAGGCGGCGCAGAGGATTCGTATAAAAGCATCTGTGTCATTGGACATCAGCAGCGCCAGCGCACAGCTTTGACCAACAATTTTTGTCATATATATACATATGTATATGAATAATTGTATATATATGTATAATAAAATATTAATTTAGTGCACTACTAAACACTGTAATTCGGTTGTTCATCTCATCGCACGGCGAGGAAGCACTTGGATTTTCAGCAAGTCATCGCTGAGTAAAATATGGTTTGATGCCACAGCCGCCCATCATTGCATGCAATTTGCCAACTCAAATCGTTGCATATGATTAAATTATTTATGTACATAAGCACCCACACTTACATAAGCTATTTATCATTTTTCGGTCAAAATAAATATGTAAGTCACGTCGTGCCATTTGTGCTGACGCCAGTGGTGGGTGCTTTCGCGACCCACTGAGTGATTGAGTAGGCGTTGAGCCACCATCTGCTGTTAACTCATCACTTAGTTGTGCTGAATTTCGAACACGTTGTACATACATACATACTTATAAACTTTATGTGCTTTCGAGCCCTTTCTGCAATTTAGCAGAGCTGTTCGCTCATGTTTTCCTGAGCACATCTTAAAGGTGGATTCAATTTAACGTTACTTAACTTATGCAAGGTAAATTTTCATTTTAATTTTTGCTCAATCTTATATGTTTATACCCTTGGATTTAATGTCCAGGAAAAACGTCGAATTCCCTATAAAATATACTCCCATATATCAATGATCAGCAAGACGTGCTGTGTCGGCTTAGCCATACCCGTCTTTCTGTCTGTCTGTCCAGCTGTTCGGCTATCTTTATTTATTTTTTATATATGCAACTTCGTCCCTTAGTTTTTGAGCTCTTTTGTCGAAGCCGTTGATTTTAGATCACTGTAGCAGAGAACTGTCAAATAAACTGACCGAACGAACCAGAGAACCGAGAAGTCCATGTATGGACAACTTTTTCATGTGACAAGGTATCTTTACTAAATTTGACACAGATCATTATCAGAGCCAGTGCTATTATCTCTGAAGAAATTATTCAGATCGGAAAACTATAGCATATAGCTGCCATACAAACTTACCCATCCAACTCAAGTTCCTGTCTGGAGAACTTTTTTATTTGTCGAGATATCTTCTCGACATTTGACACAGATCATTATCCGAAGCACCGCTAGAATCTTTGAGGAAATTGTTGCGATCGGACTCTTATAAGATATACCTGCCATACAAACTGACCGAACGAACTGAAGCTATTGTATAGAAAACTTTTTTACTTGACAAGCTATCGTCACGAAGTTTGGCATGGAATATTCTCTGAGATAACGCTACAATTCCCCGACAAATTATTGAGATCGGAAAACTATAGCAAATAGCTGCCATACAAACTGACCTATCAATCTCAGATACTTCTATGGAAAACTTTTGTATTTGACAAGATATCTTCATGGAATGAGGCTAAGATTAAAGCAAAAGCATCGCTGTAAAATCCAAAGAAATTGCTTAGATCGGATAGCTATAGCAGATATTGAGCTGCCATTCAATCTGACCAATTAAAATGTAGAAAAGGTTCCTTTTATAACATTTTATGCTACAAAAGAGCACCTGTGAAGGGTATTATAGCTGCGGTACAACCAAATTCAACATCTTTTCTTGTTTGATTTGCTTTCTTTCTGTCATTGTAATAAGACTTAACATAATTTACCTTAACTTATCTTGACTTACTCTGTAAATTAACTCGCCATAACTTAACTTAATTTTACTTAAATCAATTTAGTTTCAATTAAACTTATTTAACGGTGCAAGAAACGGCGAAAATTTATTTAGAAAACCAAAAACATAATGCTTACTAAAATACTAGTGCTATAAATCGGAAACGGAATCCAAGCCTCATTAATCGTTAGGTGTGATTATACAGTTTCAAAATACTTCGTCCATATTTCGCTTTCCTGCAGTCATTGTACGTTTAATTGCAATTTGTAACCAAAAATTTAAAAACATTGTGCTTTCTAATTTAATTTTTGTTTTTTGAAATTCCATTTTATGGGCAATTTCGCCTGCAGCGTTGCCGCAGACTTTTGTAATTTATAAGTCTTGAAACTTAATACTCAACTCGTGCATGTAAAGCGTATTCTGCGGATATAAAAAATTTATATGGAATTATATATATATATATATATATATATATATATACATGTATAAATTTGCGGTCATCGTCAAGCAACGAACGAATGTTTAGCGCAAAAGCATTAGCAAAAATTAAAATAAACTTTTAATTTGCCTGAACTTGTGTGCTAAGAATTCTGCAGCTGTAATGCTCCCACTCAACACGGCACATAAGCACTTAAGCACGTATATAAGTGTCTATATATCAGTTTCGTTTGGGAACGACTGGCAGTTATGACTTGTCGAAGAATTGGTCAAATTGTAGCAATTAGTGTTTTATTGTTTTTGTTCATAAAAACTACATTCGTCGCACATTACAGTTAATGACTACAGTTGTCCAGTCTGAGAGAAAGATAAATGCTCTTGCAAAGAAAAGTAAGAAGAAAGTAGGGTTAAAAGTTTTGGTTATTGATTCTCTGAAAAAACAACAACAAGAAAACATGGGAAATTTGGTTTAATACTCTAATGCGATTGTTGACAAATCGAGCTTGGGAAATGCTGGAAATAAAAAAATCTGCAATCAGTTTTTGAAAGGGTGACTATTTATTGATCTATAACTGTATTCGTGCGGTTTGCTAAGAGATAGAGTAACTTGATTATTATTCCACTGTTCCAATGCTAGGAAAATGCATTGGAAAGCCATCACCCTTGGGCGTCCTTTTCAGTATGTGTCATTAATTTGAAGACTAAAACAAACAATTTTTCACTCAAATACCACAGATTGTACTAAGTAACTGAAAAAGTGTGTCTAGTTCTTTATCATTCTTTAATATAAATAAAACCTCAACCAAAAGTCATCGTATTTCGGTGGAAGTTTATGGTGAACAAGCTCTAGCTGAGTCAATGTGTCAAAAGTTGTTTGTATGCTTTAAAAGCAGTGATTTTGACTTCGAAGGCGAAGAACCTGCGGGGAGTTCAAAAAAGTTCGATGAGGTATGGTTAGGCTGGTAAAGTAATGAGCCACGCATAGACCAGTTTTGTTTCTTTGCGATGCCAGATGGAGTTCAGTTTCTAGGCGCAAGAGTCATCCCTTAGATTGCTTGCGCTTGACGCGAATTTTAACATACTTTGCGGCTTCACTATCGATAGCTCTTCCAGTGTATCATACAGTGAGGACCGCAGATCTTTACAGCGGGACAAGTGCACAAGAGCTGCTCCATTGTTTTCCTGGTGTTTTGTTCTAGATATTTTCTGCAGTATTTTCGATCTGTCAGCCGCATCCAGCGGACGTGTGTCGACACCACACAGTGACCAGTTAGTATTCCGCTCATGTTCCTACAGTCTTTTTCATCGAATCTCAATTGGAATTTTGTGTGCTTTCGATCTACCGTTTTCTACATGACTTTTGCATTTTTGTTCCCAGGTAGCTCGTTCATGGGTTTCTCAATGTTGTTCACGTTTGCGGGGGTCAGCCGTACACCATTCTTGGCAATCTCGTCCACTATTTCCTTGGTATCGATAACTTTATGTAGAAGTGAAGTCGCTTGCTTCTGGCGAGGTTAAAGCACTGATTGCTGTTTGCTTGTCCACGTAGATTTCAACTTTGGCGTTGCTTGCTGATACCAGCTCCGCGGCTTGCCCATTAGCAAAAGACCTCTGCTTAAAATATGTGACATCATAAAAGGCCACCTTATCGAAATGAGAAAGTGGAAGCATTTTTCAATGAGGATTGCTGGCAAATGCAAGAAGAGCTCGGAGAATTTTTGAAATCCTGCTTTAAACGTTTACGACATCCCTAAACTGAAAGAATCATATATGCATCTTGGCCAATCAGCTAAATCAAGAGCGAAGCCAATTAGCCATCAGGTTGCTCCAATTAATAGTTATGGCGTAACAAATTGACTCGATATCCATATTTAAGGGAAATCAATTTGATTTTCACCGGTCAGTCTTTATGGAAGGTGTGTTCTTCGAAGATTCCACCATTGTCTTAGACAATTACCATGTCAAATTTCCTGAAGATACTCGTATCTCGTAAAATAAAAAAAAAGTTTCCCATACAAGGCCGGTCTTTTGATTAATCAGTTTGTATGACAGCTATATGCTATAGTGGTCCGATCTAAACCATTTCTTAGGATATTGTACCGTTGCCTTGTATAATATCCCATACCAAATTTCGTGAATATCTCTCGACTAATAAGAAAGCTTTAAATGCAATCATTTGATTTCGATCGGCCAGTTTTTATGGTAGCTGTTTGCTATAGAAGTCCAATATCGGCCGTTTCGGCATATTAGCAGCTTACTGGCGAAGAAAAGAGGTGTGCAAAATTTCAGATCGATATCTTAGAAACTGGAGGACTATGACTATGAGCAAAAAATAGTAAGACTTTGTTCATAATTCTGAAATTATTAATTTTTTTAATTTTCATTCAATCCTCAGTTATTTAATAAGGATAAAAATAGCATGTAGTGCTGCCACTTGACTCACGTATCACACAATTCGCTCATCTTATCCATGTTATTAAAGCGAAAATTTTCAACAGGTGGCAACTTGGTTAAATATTTTTATTTTATTTAAGCTTTCTTCGCCTTTTTAGTATCCCAGGCTATTGTTGAGACTTTATGAAAAAATCAAAACTGAAAGCAATAACCTAAAATTGTGTGACTTTAAGACCCGAACAATGCAAGAGTTCACAAGGTTGACATTAAGTTTAAAATGAAAGGAATGTAATTTTAATATTTCCATGTTTAAATTAAATAAAAGTAATAAAAAAATAAAGTAAAAATAAAAAATAGAAAAATTAAAAAAATAAAAAATATAAAAAATATAAAAAAGTAAAAAAATAAAAAATAGAAAAAAATTAAAAAAAATAAAGTAAAAATAAAAAATAGAAAAAAATAAAAGATAGATAAAAAAGCTTCCACCCTAATGTACACCGCCTGTGCATTGATTACTGCTGCCACGCAACGACAATGCACATTAAATACGAGTATAAATATCTGGTTAATGCAATTTTCAGTCGTGAATTTACTGTTGCTTGCGCGAAAGTTTTCATTCGTTTTATTTTTATTTTTCATTTATTACTTTGTTTATAATTTTCGAAAATTTCAATTCACATTGTCCCTAAACGTAAATTTCATTGATCAATTTCCGTTTATCACACACACTCGTACAACAACACTTTTATGTGCCGTTAATTTTACGACGCTTGCAATACATACACACGCACGCTCAGCAAATATGCATGTAGAAATAAATAAACTCAAAAATGCGCTTACCTTGTTGTTGTTGTTGGCATTTCTGTAATATCTTATGGCATTTGTATTTGTTATTGTTGTTTGGCTGCCATGTAAATCACGTAATCGATTACGTTTTTGGCAAATGGCGCTAATGTTGGCCACCTTACTCGCGCCAGCATTCAAATGCCAATGTGTGTGTGTGTGTGTTTGTTTGCATTCGCTCGTAAATAAATTTTCATATGGCCGAAGCTGCCAGGGTAATCAATACAAATATAAATAATCGATTGAAAGGAAATTGGACAAGATTTGGGTATTCGCATGCCTACATAAATATGTGTGTGTGTAGAGTAGATACATATGTATGTATGTATGTACATATATGTAGTATGTTGAGTTATATTGGTATAAACACAGTAAATATTAAATTTTCGGAATTTCGGTTTCCGCATTTTCTCTTGGGGAAGCACATTAGCTGTTAATACCGTTACTTTTATTAATGCAACGTTAATTTTTACATTTCCATTTTATGTTTTATACTTATGAGCTTACTTTCAAATATTAGTGTTAATATTGAAAATATTGTATCAATTCAACCAAATAGAATATTTAAAACATGTGGCAACTATTTCCTAAAATATTTGCAATTCTTGCGTCTTTTTCAAGCCTTACACCATATTGAAATATTGCTTTTGTCATAATAATTTTAGGAAAAAATTTTAAGGGGTGGCAACACTGCAAACATTTTTTTAATTATAAAATTTACATATTTACTCGTATGTCAAAATTAAGTGTTCTTTCAAATTTTGATGAGAGCATATTTTCTTAAATAAGTGGCAACTCTCATGAAAAAATTTGCTAATTTTAGGAAAACGATAATTTTAAGGAGGTGGCAACCCCTTAAATACTTTTACAGCTATAAAATTTGCGGCACCCTTATCAAAGTAATTAATTGATGTACTTACTAAAAATATATTTTTTAATAGGTGGCAATGCTCATAAAAAACCCTAATTTTAAGAAAACAATATTTTTAAGAAGGAAAAAATTTTACGCTGCAATTACCAAAGTAATTAATTGGTCTTCACAATTACAAAAAAAATATTACTTAATAGGTGGCAACCCCTCCCAACAATAGTCGGACATGTTCGCATTTATAACCCGCTTCTGCTTATAGCGTTTCTGTACTGATATATATTACTAGTCATCTTTTTTGAAAAAAATTTCAAACAGGTGGCAAGTTTCTAAACTTTTTGATTCAATTAAATTTTTCAATGCAAGTCATCCCACAAAGATTCATTGAATTGATTAATCGGATTTTATCATTAAACTTTTTCAAACAGGTGGCAACCCTTCAAAAATATTTATAGCTACAAAATTGACTGTACTCAAAGTAATTAATTGGTGTACCCAATTAAAAAAAAAAATACATTTTCTTAATAGGTGGCAACCTGCCCAAACGAAAAAAATTGTCGAAAGTGTTACCTTTTCTAATCGCTTTAACAGATTATCACCCTTCTGTACTCGTGTATGATTAGTCACATTTTTTGCATATAATTTCAAACAGGTGGCAAGTTTCTAAATTTTTTTATTAAATTAAATTTTTTCATGCAAGTCATCCGACGGAGATTCTATTGAAAATTGGTTGATCGGTTTTTTATATTATTATAAGTATTTTTCGAACAGGTGGCAACTGTCTAAATTTTTTTCCTTAAGCTATGTGAAGAAATCCAACAGGCCATTATTTCAGTCAGTTCGGACTTCACAATGTTGGTAGAAATAATATTGTATGTCTGAAAATCTTTGCTCTCTGTTTTTCTCTCTTAAGTTTCGTGTATCAGAAGGGTATTCAAACAGAGCTTCCTGCCATATTATCTCACCGATCTGAAGTCACGTGTGAAAGCTATTTCATTTTTAGTAGAAAAAGGTTAATTTTCAAGACTTTTTATGGAATCTTGTGCGTAGAATTCTCAATAAACGTTTATCCTAAAATTCCTGCGAGTTTCGGGAGTTTTGGGGGAACTGAAAAACAAAAAGGAGTGAGAGCTCTTAATGGAGATAACGTTAAATAATCGAAGAAGGATTGTGAATTAAAAAAAAAATATTTTTTGGGCCAATTTTGAATGCACATATATTTAGAAATGTTCGCTGAAAATTTTGAGTTGATCCGGTAGATAATTTCGAAGATATGTGAGTATTTGTAAGAATTCTTTAAACTTGAAGTAATCAGCTCCTCAAACTGTAAAGACTTTTTCTTGAAATTCCACCGAAAAGACTGAACCAATAGCCGTGAAATTTTCAAACGAACTCCTTTGATATTTTTTTCAGAGTAATGAGTAATGTTAATGATAAGATAAGATTTACGATAATATATGTGACCTGGTCTACGAAAGGGGGCTTAGGTGTCAAAAAAATCAATTTTCACTTTTTAGTTGATTCGGATGGTTGTTGGATGTTGTTTATTTTTAACAGCTGTTTCCCAGAAAACTAGTTTTCGCACGTTAGCTCCCTTTTCGTAGACCAGGTCACATATTTTGATTTTTTCAGTCATTTTGAAGTAGAAATTTTTTCATAAAAACCGAGAAGCCACAATTTTGAATAAAAAATTTTAAATAATAATATTTTTTTCGATTTTTAGTTTGAGATAATTTTAAGCAGTTAGATAATCCAATCGATATCTTTTTTCTCAGTCCCACCTAGAGATCGGCTTCGGGATTCCATTTTTTTCCTGATAAACTACCGGTTATTAAAGCACATTTCATTTCGATATTTACTCAATTTTTCTATTATTTAATTAAATGACTCTTCAAAGAATTTTTCAAAAAGCCTTTCTACTCTGGCAAGTGGATATAACCGCCTAAACTGACCACAAACTAAAAAAGAAAAACTATGTGAAAAATGCTTTAACCGTAAACAAATCTGATATTATGGCAAATCCAAACAAAATTGATTTGCGTTTTCGCACAAATTTTGCACTTAGCGAGCCACTTGTGCCCTACTTTAAATAAACAAACATACATTTGTTGTTGTTGTTATAGTTGTTGTGCTTCATCCACTTTGTCTAGCTGTTGGCCTAAATGCGACGTAATGATTTTGTGTTCCCAATTTTTCCATTTCGTTGTTTCTTATTTACGTTGTTGCTGTTGTTTTTTGTACAACAATGTATTAGCAACCTTTGCGCTCCAAAACAGCTTCCGCTTTCGACTTAGCGCTGAGTAATTAAGTGTCGGCGCGTCATATGCAAGCGAACGGCTGAGCGGCGGCTGGCCCAGCGCACCTCACCAGCTGGTTGTCATCATCGTCATTTTTGACAGGCACACATCAAAATGTTGTGAGCTACGCGCTGCTGGTGACGGCGCAAGCTGTATGTGTAATCGACTGCGCGTGTGCGTGCGTGTGTAAGACTCTTTAATTAAAAACCATTCATGGACGCTTGTAGGCTTTTTGGCGGCTTTTGAAAAAATATGAAAATTTTCGAAAATTTTTTGGATTTGGTTTATTTTTACGTTGTTGTTGTTTGTTGTTGATGTGTGCGGCAACATTTGAAGTTGCCGTCGTTATTAATTTTCACAAAAGCCAATATTCAGGTAATACATATATAGTATATTTTTTGTTTTTTGGTAAACATAATTTGGCAGCAATTTCGCATTTTGCACATGAAAAGGGCGTAAAAATTCGGTTTATGAGCAAATATTTGTTGTGATTTGCGCTCTGCATTAATTTGATAGCATTTTTATACGTAATGAGCGGATTATTCTAATCGATTTGGTTGTGTAAATTAGCTTACTTGCCTTCAATGGCGGTTGCTGGAGTTTAATCTTGATCAAGTTGCTCATACGCCATGTACGCCTTGGCGAATATGTTGTATCTTTATATTGGAGGAGGGCGTTGAAGTTCAGATACGCTGATTTTTATTAAGTTTTACTGTCAATTTAATGATGCGCATTTTAGTGGAGAAAAGCAATACTATTTCGTATGCATGTATATACATATATACATATATTCAATATTTACCACCATCATTGATCTCCGAACGCTTCCTCAAGTATAAGTTTTTGTCTTAAAAGTAAAAATTCAGCATAATCAAGCCCTTTATTTTCAATTTAAACGTGCCTTATTTAGTTTACTTTTCCATAAATTTGATATGAACTTTTTTAATCTTTTGCAATAAATTCTTTATCTCCAAAGTTAGAAAATCTATAATTTTCAAAAGTTATTCTAATACAGAATAATCCGCTCTACAAGAAAGTACCAAATGATTTTTACATAAAATCTTGACTTTAAAAGTTATACGCAGTTAAAGTTAAGCATTAAAAGTACTGTATACATATAGTACACCACGTCGTATGAGTAACACTGAATGTGAAAATCACTTGCATTAATGCTCTATATTACTCATGCGACATGGTGTTCTTAACATGTACAATATGTACATATATCTTTACAACACATTTGATGCATATCATCTTATATATAACTTTAACTGCGATTAACTTAAAAAACCGGGACTCTTAAGGGAAATTTCGGTAGTAGAAGAAGGAAGAAGGCAAACCAGCAGAAGGATCGTATCCCAACGAGTTTAAGTATGCTAAAATAGTTTAAAACATCTTACAGGTAGACAAAGATGTGAAGGGTGGGATAACTTTTCCAAAAATGTGTGCCTAAATCAGACCGTCAAGCGAGGAGGATGAGGGATAATATGGGGTTGCGTCTTAAATAAGGACTGCTCCATAAATATGGGGTGGAAGATCTGTCACTAATTGATGGAACTGTAAAAGCAGAAGAGCATCAATTTGAGACTATAATCTAAAATTGTCCATTTGGATCATTTTTGTATTCTATTTCCCTTTCCATCTTGAAAAAGTTTTAATTTATATTTATATTTTGTTTAGTTATTACATAAAGTTAATGGAAGCCCCCTGAACAGAGTATTTCACAAGTTTACTAAGAAATTTTTAACAACTCTTTCTCACTCTCACGGAAACTTCTCTTCGTCTTTATTGGCGTAGACACCCCTTATGTGGTTATAATGGTATTATTACATCATTAACCGATAAATATATCAATCTTTCAAACGATATTTTTTTATTTACACTTCACTTCAGTTGCTTTTTGTTCTGTTCTTGCTCTATGCCCTCATTCTGTTCTAAGCTTTGTTGTTGATTTCTTTATTATTGCACTGACGCGCTGTTTCATAAGATGGCAGAAGCCCCCAGTGGTTAAGTTTTCCACTTAAGTACTCCATTTTCTGCTTTTACTTCAAGAGAGTGAATACTTTTGACCACTTTGTTCATTTCAGTTGTCAAAAAGTGTCTTATTGTTAACGAGTGCAAAAAATGTAAGTGCCACATGTGCCTCAAAACCGTACGCATCGACCGTGCTTGGACACATATGTATTGCATAAGTTGATGAATAAGTTAAAAGGAGCAAAAAAGCAGGATTTTATACAATTACGTAGCTGGCAGTATGGAAGCTAACAAATTACTCGAATTGAGTTTTAATTCAAACGTAAAAAAAAATATTCTTCTTACTGCTCAAAATAATAACTTCTTTGATATTGCCCACTTATTGTATGCAATGTAACTCTATAAATACTCGTTAAATGTGGTTTTTTATTATGGTTGAGAATTGCAGGCGCACATGTACTGGTTGGGTGAAATGGGACATTTCTGCTGACATTTAAAAGCTTTCTACCAATTTTAATTATTCGTTGCCCCTCAGTTCTGCTGTGCTATCGATAATCAGTGACTTAAAGCAGCATATATTTACAAAGTGCCGCAAAACTCTAAATTAAGTGTGCAATGCTCCCTAGTACACCATGGTGTATGATGAACAAAATTTTTTCACTTGCTCCAAATGTCAATTTTTTTTATAATTTAACACATCTGCACTAGCTTAAAAAACTTAATACCGCCAACAGTCTGTGAAAAGCTTAATATGAAGCAGTAAACATCTACCAAAAGAAATCCCCCGCATTAATTTCAATTTCATAAACTCATCAAGTTGCTTCAAAAATATGTGTTAATTTCATTTCACGCTCTTGCGCCTTGCCATGACGTTGACGGCCTGTTTTATTTACATTTGTCTGTTTTAGCACGTCTTAAAAATATGAACTTCTAGGCTGTTGCTCGCCTTTTCAAATTCATTTAGGCTGTTTATTAGGGCCACGACTTGTCCTCTGGCTCATGTAACTAACTGCGGCGGCTGCAAGCATGTCCTTTGCTGCCGCATCTTCTGCCACGCAGTCTAAATAAATAAATTAAAACTTGACACTGACTGTGGCGCAAATCAACACCGCCTTCAAATCGGTCTAAACTTTTGTCTATTTGTTTTTATTTTCGTCACTGCCGCCTACTGGCTTTTTATGTGCCTTTAAATGTAGCTTTAAATGTGTTCGCCTTTATTTTACTGCTTTTTAATTCCTTAATTTTGAGTTTAATTTTTGTTCTCCTATTTTCACTGGCACTCTTTCCTATTAAAAATTTTTTTGCTCACACATATTTTTGTCTTAAAATTTGTTTGATTATTCACTGCTAGTCGGTTGGCAGCAGTTCTCTTTTTGTTTTCGTCTGCGTCCAGCGCGTTGCCCTTGTTAATATTGCTTCTACCATTAATTATGTTTTGCTGCGCATTATTTAGTGTTGGTTATCCTGTCATCGCGGTTTCCTAGTTGTGACAAATTATTTTTGTCTTAGCTAAGACCTTATGCTGTTACCCCCGAACCTTTTGTGAGTTTTTGCTTTGGGTTCAATTTCAATTGTATCCCTCTAAGACACTGTTCCGTTTGAAGAAAAAGTTAGCCAATGATAAAGCCGGATTGAAAAGTCACTTAGAAAAGTCGGACCATTTTTAGATAGATTATATCAAGTTATTGAACCCATAAAAATGAAAATATATTGTAATCTCTGCAATATTGTTTCAGCACTCTGAACAAATCCAGGAGCTTGCTTTGGGCGCGATCAAACTAGAAGTAATCGCTAGACTTTTCGAGTATTTTAGGTGAATCTTGATCGCAATTATTCTTTTGAATCACTTTTTGAAACATTCTGTTTTGAACTAATGAATTTATTTGCTGTAAAGAAGAATCATCTAGAGTTCAATAGAATCGGCAGTTCTCAGATTTGTCATGAAGAAGACGAAGTGTAAGCAGATTTCGTAAATCCACAAGTATCTTGAATGTCATACTTTCAATCATCCGTGGGAACTGACTGGAATCATAACTCTTCACCTCCATAGTGTGATGATAGGTCGCTTTAACGAATTTTTTTAAAATCCGTTTTTAAGAGCTGTTACTGATTTCATAAATTTCGAGTTTTTACTGGATATAGTGGGATCAGTGTAATATATATATAGTATATCCTTCACTTTTTATTGATTGAACATTTTTTATTATATTCATTTATTGCTGTATAAACTGTTTTCGAAGGCTGCTCGTTGTTTGATATTTCGATTTCATCTACCGACATATCCTTGCAGGGTTGTATTTTACTACACATACACACATATTATTTTCGGCTTCTGTGTGTATGCATCCACACATAAACTTATTTATTACCATTGTTCTCTGTTCTATTGCTTTTGTTTTGCTTAAATCACTTTGTGTGTTTTCGTTCTTTGTTTTTATTCAATTTTTTTTTGTTTTTGTTTATTTGACTCTCGGTTTTTGTCACCCAGCACAGCTGGCGTTCTCCACTTACTTACGCTCCCACTGTTAGCAGAATTATGTGTGTGTGTGTGTCAGCGTAATTGAAAGGGCGGTGGCATTCTTTTGTTGTTATTGTGTTGTGTCAGGAAGTCGCTTGAACGGATGTGATGTCAAAATTCAGAATTTAATGTTTTCAGTTATGTAATTTAATTTGTAGAAAATCCAGCCGAAAGTCCTCAATATTTGTAAACTTCCACTTTGATCCATTCATGCACCGCAAAAATGTTTATTGTTATTATTGTATATACTGCAATTTAAGCAACCGAAACTTCCGCTTTACCACGACCGCAGTTTCGGTTGAGAGTGGTTCTTAAATGTGCTGGGCTCAACTGGCCCAGGTACACGCACATTGTATCTCCGTTGTCTACAAACACTATATATTTAGAAGCAACAACTATTTATTTCACAAGTCTCTTGTGTAACAGCTTATGGTTAACTCATACATTACTATTTTTTCTTTCTTCCTTCTTTTATATTAATGTGCTGCTTTTCGTCGCTTTCGCTTACGTCAAATGATCAAATGCAACAAATGGCATGAAAATGTGCAAATGTTCATGCTCGCTGACCGGTCACTTGTGACTTGGCTTACAACGCAAATCCTGTGATATGTGGTTACGATTTGGTTGGTCGATGCAGCGCTTAAAGTGAAATTAATGGTGAGACGACCACATTCACAGCTCGTCGAACAGGGAATCATACCACGTAAGTATCTACAGTACCGTACAGTGTTTTAGCTTATTTTTTTTTTGTCTTTTCGTTTGTAGTTACAAATGTAGTGTTTTGTTTGGCATTGTAAAAAGTTCTTACGGTGGTTGTGGTTTGTAGTATTATTTTATATACAATATATATCAATTGGTTATGTACTCATATGTAAGAATGCTCTATCTGTAGCGTTCTATATGTTTGTCTCCATTATGTGAGCGCCTCATTTGGTGTTAGTAAGCATCTGCGATTAGATTAAAAGTTTGGTGCTGATACTGGTCGCTATACTATCGAGGAAAAAAATTTGCTACAAATGAAAAAGTGAAAAATTGAGTTGAAAGTATTAGATTATACAAGTGGAAGTGTTACAATATTCATGATACTGATCACTATACTATCGAGGAAAGTAATTTGTTTCAAATGCAATTTGAAACTTAGTTACACTCTATATATTTTGTGTTACTGGCCCCTATACCATCGAGGAAAGTAATTTGTTGTAAAAGAAAAAAGTGCGAGCTGGAGTTGAAAGTGTTGTCTGCTATACAGTAAGAGTACCCAGAATTGTAAATAAAACCCAAAATACTTAATTATTCATTAATATTTATTTTGTCGCCTTCAAAGTATTGCCCACCAGATGTAATACACTTTTTTCAACGTGCTTTCCAGTCCTGGAAACACTTTTCAAAAGCACTTTTTGGGAAGACCTTCAGCTCATTTAACGAATTTTGTTTTATCTCTTCGTTCGACGGACAACGGATTCCAAGGAGCGATAATTACAGTTTAGGGACCAAAAACAAAGACAACACGGAACAAATTCTGGAATATGGTGGCTGATGATGGCATTCATTGCGTTTTTGGCTTTAAATTCGGTCACAAACGTGCCTCGTTACGTTTGTGTATTATCATCGAGTAAAATCCATGAATTGTTATTCCGAAATTCCGTCGGCTTTCGTTGAATGTACTTACGCAAACGTCTCAATATGGTCAAATAGAACACCTTATTGATCAACTGTCCCTACAAAAAAAATTCATGACACACTAAACCACGAATATCGAAGATAACAATGTGAATTACTTTGATTTTAGATCGGCTTTGGCGCGGTTTTTTGGTTTTAGCTCGTTTTTTCCCCTCCATGATTGTTGCATGTCAAACTCGTGTCTCATCGGTAGGTTTAATGCTCTCCATAAATGTGGCATCAGAATTCGCCCGTTCAAACTTGTACAAAGAGACCTGTTTATGGTACTGCTTTTGAAAAAAAATTCAGCTATATCAAAAGTAGTCGAGCAAAAATATTAGAAATATCCACCAAAATTATTCGAACGGTTCCAAGAGAGATGTCGAGCTCTCTTTCCATCTTTCTATCATTTGCTTGACGATTTTCAAGCACCACGTATTTATTGGATTAACACTTTCATCAGCTGAAGTGGTCGAAGGTCGTTCAGAACGAGATCTGTCTTCAATAATCTCTCGACCGCCTTTGAAGGCTTTGTACCACTCATAGACTTGTGTTTTTGTCAAAACTGAATCACCGTAAGCCTTTTCCAACATCCGCAACGATTCCGAATTTTGGTTAGAAATACATAATTTGAGACAAATCTATTGTTCGATATTTTTGTCTATTGTAAAAATTTCAACGCACTACAAAGGTGTACCGACTTAAGCAGCTGCTGAAAACAAACTGGTTGACAGATCGCGTTCATATTTGATTAATATTAATAACAGTACTATCAACTCAGCAGCCTACATATTTTTGAAATATCGTTTACCCAGGAAATTTAATTACAACTTCCGGGTGTTTTTTTGTCACAATGTATTGCATATACCATATGACAGAAATGACCACCACAGATATGTTTAAGAATTATTTCAATTCTAAGGTGTGGTTTTTTTACTGTCATGACTTCAGTTTGCTCATCGGTTTTTAAAATTTATTGCTTTTTCCGGCCGAATACTCATCTGTTAGCTTCATTCGTCACTAAGTTTTTTGTTTTTAGTGTTCCAATTGAAGTTATCTTTAAATATATTATTCCAATTCTGGTAGTAGCCCAAAATATTTTATACTATTGAACAAAACAGAAATCAGTTATCACTAAAATTGAAAATTATTATCAAAAAACTTGAAATTAAGCTTGAGTAGTGATGTTTTTACCAAACCAGAACTATGCGAGCAATCATAGATTGGTAGCAATGGTTACTAACCAAATCTTTATATTGGCCTTATATACAATATTAGATGTATTCTATCCTATTATATCGAAAAACGTCTAGCAAAGTGTCGTTGAAACAAAACTTACGAGTAATTACCAAAATATTATATAAAAAAATCATTGTAGGATGAAAGCGTATATAAATTCTTACATCTGCAGTAGACATATTTTGTTGTCAGTCTGCAAGTTGACATTTGTTTTCCAAGCCATTTAGCTAAATAAATACAACCCCCCAATGGCCAACTATTAGTTTATGAAAATATAGCGGATAAAAATAAATGCCCCAAAATGCACGCTTTGGCGCCTAGTTTGGTTGAGTACTTTTAAAATGCTTTACATTGCGCGACTTCATCACATAAAGTGTAAAAATATTATTTAATTTCTTGCACGCTGTCTAGTGATGTCAGCCGCATTTCTTGTTTAAGGTAGTATTTTTTAGGTGTCGTTGGGTAAGCTTTTGAATAACGTTCTTCATTCTTGTTGTTCTTCAGAGGTGTGGATAAAATCAGTTACTTGTTTTTTCAAAAAAGATTTCTTTCATAATCTGTAGCGTTAGACTTGTACTTTCTGGTTTAATGTAGTTTAAGTGGCTTCATAGATATTTTTTCAAGAGGTATATTTACATAGGAGTTTTACTCTCAAAGATCTTATTAGATTTCAGGAGGGATTAAGTGAGTTTTACTCTCAATGATTTTATAGATTTCGAGAAGGCTTGAGTGTATGTGCTTTTCAAAAATAAACGTAGAATTATACACGGAGCACAAAAAAACGGATGAAATCTACCCTAAGTGTCAGAAATAATCAATCGATATTGAATATAAATGAAATTCTAGGTTGGAAGTAGAGCTTTATTATCGGTTTCATCTAAATATTGATAAGGTTTCGTGCGACGCTTGATTTATTTTGCATACCAGAATTTGAGTATTTTCTGTACGCGATATTTTCGGCTTCTCATTTCAATGTTTAGTGACACTGTGACATGGAATGACTCTGCCAATAATGTCCTCTAAAATAAACCCATCTCCAAATATTTATTTAGCTATCGGCCTCTCTCTAATGGTAGTGCTCTTTTCTTATCTGCTCATCAATATTTACCACGGCTCCTTCTTAAATATTATTCAGGTTTTGGGATTTGGCAGGCACTTTTCGGCGGCAGACATCGTAGACGGTTGTGTAAACAAAGGTAAAAAACCGCGAAGCTATGCGCTCTGGCAAAAGCAAGTAAAGGGCGTGTACATAAATAAAATTCGTATTCAATTTGAATTTAAATTGCCGCCGCCATCTTTTCACGCCTACATTACGTCCTCATTTAAATACGAATACATCTTTATTTGCACGTTTGAAAGAGGATTAATGCCTTAGGCATTTGTGTTTGACAGTGCATATTTTTGCGCGTAATATAGTACATATGTATGAGGCTGGGTAAACAGATGGCGCACCGAGATGTACTACCAGAGCAGTACTCTTTTTAAATCTAAAGCTTTTTTGTAAGCAGAGTTCCGCTAAGTTTTAAGCGTATTTGCTTTTTGTAGGCTGTTATAATTCTTAGTAATATATGTTACTTATTTCGCTTTTCTTGTTTGCAGCCTTGAAAACCTCACCCGCCATACACGAGCAATGCAAACAGCTGGAGCGTGCCAAGACCAGCGATTTGCTGAAGGCCAAAATACAGCAGCGTCCGAATCGCGAAGACCTCGAGCGACGTCACATATTGGAAGAGGATGAGTGTCATATCGATCCGAGCTTGGCGGAGAAACAGCGTATGCTGAAGAAAGCACGCTTAGCCGACCAGCTGAACTCACAGATACAGCACCGGCCCGGACCGCTCGAGCTCATCAAGAAGAATATCTTACATACAGAAAAACCTATTGAGAAGATTGTCAAAGAGGGTCTAGTATCATTCAAGGCAACAAGTGAGGGACTACTAACGCGACCACAGCATCCACACAGTTACGTGACATACGAGGATGACTCGCAGAGCTCAGAAAGCGATACGCGTCAGACGCCACCACGCGCTGATGAGCAAGCTGCATGTGACGGCGCTAGCGATGCGCTGCAAGTGGCTGCTGCCTCGGCAGGCATAGTGACTGTAGCGCTCACCATACCTACAAGCGGTGGCCAGGTGGTCGTGACATCTGCGCCGATATTACAGAGTAGCGCACCAGCGTTGAAAGTAAATGCGGTGCCACCGCCGCCGCCACCACCACCGCCAGCGGTGTCTATCGCTAGTAGCGTACAGGTGAAACAAGAAACAGCGAATCTCTTTGAGGAACTCTGCCAGTCGGTGGCCGGACCGTCAGCTAGCCCTGGAGGTAGCTTTTTGTCAATGGTCTCCTCGCCTGCTTCGCTAACGTCGACCACATCGACACTGAGTCCGCTATCCTCCATTGCTTCGCCACCACAAACACTCACATCACTACCGCCATTGAGTTGCCAGTTGTCGCTGGCAAAATCAGACGCTCCAGGTAAGGAGAAGAACCGCAAGAAATCAAAGTCAAAGCCGGCCTGCAAGGCGCGTACAATTAAATTTCACGAGTATAAGGGTCCGCCGAATGCATCGCAGAAACTAAGCAGCGAAAGCAGTCAACCCGAGGAGACATCCTACCAATTAATGTTGGAACAGCAGAATTGCTTGCTCAAATTTCTTGAAACACTCAACAAGAATCAGTCTATCGTGCCAGCAGCCAGTGCGGCAGCAGCAAGCAGTAGCATCAATGCTTCAGCAAATGGTGGTTTGGTCACAACAGTGGCTAAGTCGAATACAGCAGCGGCCACAACCGCAGCAACAGCCACAAAACTGTCAACAGCGCTGCCCTCACCAGCACCAGCGACACCCTTGTCCAACGTTACGGCGGTAAGTGAAGGCGCAAGCAGTACAGCTTCACCGGCTAACTCGACATTTTCCATAATTTCCACGCCACGTCCACCGCCGCTACCGTCGCCGGCGCTTTCGGTCACTTCTTCCATACCACCGAGTCCGGCCACGAGTTACGCTGAGTCTACCTGCTCCGTAACAGATATCTCACGGCTGGAAAAGATGAAGGTATCCGATTTGAAAATGCACCTGAAGCGACGCAATCTACCGGTATCGGGCCCTAAGCCGCAACTAATAGAGCGTCTCAAACCATATTTACCGCTTGACGTCACCGAGTGCTCGACAATTGTGAACACACCGGCTTCCACAGCTTCGTCCGAGATGATTTCCACAGCAGGCGCTGAAGCGATGGACGCCACCAACACGACAATAAGTGCCGAGCTGCCCGTGCCCATGATTGTCAACTCCCCGCATCCAGCGGCCATGTCACCGGAGCGCCGTAATCTCGAGCATGAGCAAATGGACATAGTACAGCAAGTAGATTCGCCGCGTCCGGTGCCGCTGCAAACCATACTACAGCCGAAACCGCAGGCCGCTACCATCATTCTAACGAACGACGACTTGGTGCGCGAACAAAAGCGCCAAATTGATGAGCTGCAGCGCCAACTGCAACGCTCTCAGCAGGAGTTGCAGCAGATGCGACAGAAGCAACAACAAAGCAGCCAACAGCAGAAGCATCTGCAGCATCCCCAACAACAGACGGTGACAGCGCAGGTGGTGAACGCCCTTCCCACGCAACAGATAACGCTGATCACCACCACAACCGCACCACATTGCGCACCGCTCGCTATGCTGCCGCAGATAAAAGAGAACATAACGTTGCCAGCCACTAAAGTGGTCACAGTCAAATCTCATGCCACTAAGGCCAATGCCACAAATGCGGCCGCGCACAAAGCCGCCGCCAACAGCAACACTACAGCGGTGACACCGCAAGCGATGAGTCAGAAAATGGTCGTGAAGCAGCAACTGGAGGCGAAAATACAGAAGCAAAAGCAAGCAGCAGCTGCCGCAGCGGCCGCAGCACAAGCGCAGGCGCAACAACAACACGTACAACAAGTGCAGGCGCAAGCGTTGGCGCAGGCACAGGCGCAGGCGCAACTGCGTCTGCTCACCACCACGCAAAAGACACAAACTTTACTCATTCCAACCGTGACGACAGCGGCGGCCACCCCGGCGAAACTCGACGACATGAAGAAGCTGCCGAATGCGGCGCGTCAAAAAAATTCCAACAACAACGCTATGAATAAGTGCAATACAAATGCTGCCAATACAAATAACGTCGCCGGGACAACAACAATACTCGCTAATCAAATACCCTTGACGGCGAAGACGCACAACAATCTGGGACTCGTGTGGAACGAAGGCAATCAAACAATATTTCTGGTTGGTCTAAACGATCAGCATATGACAGCGCACACGATTGGCAATATTTCGCTGGCCAATGCCAGTCCAGCTACGAAGAAACTGCTGAATGGACATCAGCGCACGAGCTCATTGCCGAGCATACTCTTTCCGATCGCCACGCCAGCCGGACATGAGCCACAGCATCAGCTGATCGAAGCGAAGCCGGTGATTACACAACAACAACTGCAACAATTACAACTACAACAACAGCATCAGCAGCAATATCACAATCGACTCTTCCAGCCCACACAACAAATCATACAGCTGGATATTAAGCCACACAACCTACCGCCGCCACCGCCGCCGCCGCCACAATACGAGGAGGCAACTAAGCAATTGGCCGCCAAAGCTAACCTAGCCCAGATTAAGATCAAAGAGGAGCCCAACACGGGACGCAATACACCACATGCGCCCACGCACTCGGTGACTACGCAGACGACTAGCAAACGCAAGAATCCGGTCAAATCCGAGAAGGTCACCAATGTGCTGGATATACTCGTCAAGCAGGGTGACCTGCCCGAAAGCGTACTAGAGCCCATCACACCCGTGACACCGCTCACGCCGGGCGGCAGCAATGCGCTTATGACAGACATGAGCGGCAATTTGATATTCAGCCCCAACGCAAACTTGCAAACCGCCGCGGACGTGCTGGCCGCGTCGGGCGCACTCGTGCCCAAACAGGAGCCACGCAGCAGCCCAATGCCGGAAAGCACTATGGTAACGCAACCGATGGACACAACACCTAGTGGTCAACATCAGCAGCAACAACAGCAGGCACACCGTGACATGGACAGCGTGTTTCAGTTGCTGAGCGGCGGCTGCAATGATATGCCGTCCAACGCCATCAATTCTCCCTTACACAGCGGCTTCATTGACAATATCGACATGGCCTCGCCTTTACAGCCGGATGCACATATCGACGCCGAAAGCGTGGCTAAGACTTTGGACATATTTCTGGAGCAACACCATGCCACACCGCCGCCGCAAGCGTCTACACCGGGCGTACACTTACAGCAACAGCATCAATCGCCCACGCATCACGATATGCTGAGCAAGGCGAGCAGTTCACCCGAGAAGGTGGTTATGTCACACAATGTCGCCAGTCCGAATGCCAAGCTTAATCACTTTGATGAATTCGAGCTGTTCGAGTTGATGTCGCAACAGTTGGAGATGGATATCGGTGATGATGCAAGCAATTTCACAGCGCACGGTGGCGGCGGTGGTCTTAATCCAGCCCACCAACAGCACTTACATCATTCCAGCGGTGACGGCAAGAGCGCCAATGGCGTCGACGTGGTGGTGGCGGCAACGGCTGCCGCCAATGTTGCCACACACACGCTAAATGGGCTGCGGCGTGACATGAATCCCAGCTTGCAGCCATCGATCAATGAGCTTATACAACAGCAACTGCAACAACAACAACAACAGCAACAGCAGAGTCATCAACAATCACAACAGCCGCAATACCATCAATTGCAACACAATAATTGCGCACGTGACGTGTTGAGCGCCGCCGACGTGGATTTCGATGCCGAAAGCTTTGTGGCGCAGCTCGCGCAAGTCAGCGAGCAAGAAGCCATTGCCAACAACAATAATAATAATAATCTCTCACACAATCACAGCATATTAAGTGGCAACGCGGGCAGTCCACACAACAACAACCACAACAACAATTGCAACGGCAGTGAGGTAAGCAACAGCGGCGACCCCGGTCTCAATCTGCATGACAGTGATACGCGCACGCACAGCCACAGCGATAATCACTTCAACGCCACCCCCATGGATGTGTGCGATGATTTCGATAACCCGCTAGGCTCCTTCAGCTTCTCCGCATTTTCGCCGGACTCCAACATCAACACACCGCCACATCCATTTGGCAGCGGTGATAGCGGCAGCGGCGGCGGCATGCTGAATGGCGGTTGCCTGGTGAACGGCGAGACCTCCATGGGTCTGGGGGGCATTGGCGGTGGCATGGTGAGTGGCGTCGGTCTGGGCGGTACTACACCAACATCCGCCGCCGCCAGCTCCTCGACGTGCGGCATGCAGGCGAACAACTCCAACTCCATGGGCATGGGTGAGCAAATGTCCATTTGTGGCCTCAGCGATGGCAGCACCATGATGGGCTTGGGCGGCATGGGTGAGAGCGCAATGACCACGGCGGGCAGTGACAGCTTCGGCGCACCCGGTGACATCTTAGATTTGTTCAATATAGATGATTATAAGATGTCCTGGGGTGAGGGCGATTTCGCCGTATAAACGGCAAGGGCAGTGCCAATTAAGCTGCATGGCTGCAAATTATGTGGGACATCGCCGCCGAAGGTCGAGCGCAAATTAAACAACATGTTTATCCACCACGCTGCTATCGTTGTTGCAGTTGTTGTTGTTGTTGCCAATATTCAAAGTCCGCTTTCGGTTACGGAAGTGTGCGCGCTGACCAACGCGTTTGTGTACAGGAAATTGAATTAATGCTAATGGCATTGTGGCTAGCTTTTGCTCTGAGCGGCAGGATGTATATGGTTGCGGTGCGGCCGCAGGGCGCGAGTGCGGTGGGGTGTGCGTTTATGCCATTATTAGACAATTATTATGCGCAAACGCTGCCGTTTGAGTGTAGGTGGAGTTTCAAAGTCATAAAACGGTGTTTTACTGTCGGTTTTGTTATAACAACAACACATACTGCCACACACATTATCACTGCGCTCTCAATCAACCATATATACATATGTACATTCAAACTTATTCCTCTTTTTTCTACAATTTTACTATGATAACTATCAAATGGAGACCCCTACTTTGAGAAAATGCATTTAAAATCGATTTAACAAAAAATAAAAACAAAAATAAAAACGAAAACGAAAACGAATCGGCGCTTAAAATGTGAGCGCGCGAATTTCCATGAGCAAGCCCAGGCGATAATGTGTGTGGAAGTATGTAAAGCGAGGAGGTAGGAGAAAGAGTGCAAACAGCAGGAAGAGAGAGAGAGAGGGGGCGCAAGTGGTGGAAGAGCGTAGTGTAGCAAAAGTCAAAGACATGCATTGTGAAGTGAACTTAATTAAGACCATTCCAAAAATAAAATAAATTTAAAAAGTGTAAAGAATTTTTTTTTTAACAAAAATAAATAGTCTAGTGTGTTTTTGGGGCGCTTATCGGTGTGAAGGAGTGCACAGTTTGGGCAGAGAGTGACATTGAGGGAGGTTGAAACTAAATCGGCTGCAGGGCAGTAGCATTATTTTTTTACAACAATAAATTGTAAAAAAATACAACTACAACATTTTTAATTTTTTCAACTAGAAAGTGCAAAAACAACAATAAAAATGTGTTTTGAGAAAAAATATAAGTTATTGCAATAACAACAACAACAAAAATTAAAAAAAAATAAATATATAATTTAAAAAAATATAAAAAACTGCAACAACAACAAGAATTCAATAAAAAAAGATAAATAAATAATTTAAAAAGTGTAAAAAACTGCAACAACAACATTTCACTAAAAATTTTAAAATTTAAATTAAAAAAATTTGAAAAATATAAATTTTAATTTTTTAATTTTAAATTTTAAATTTTTTGGGCAGCGTCTGTAATTATTATCTCGACACTCCCCCTACGCCGCCAGCACATGCATGTCCTGCGCTAGCTGCCGTTATAGTTATGTATACAGCGCATGACAACAACAACAAAAAACATTCTTTTTATAAGATTAAGTCTAATATAAAAATTATGAAAAAAATTGTAAATAGTTAAAAGTTGAATAAAATAAATATTTAATTTAAATTTTCATATAATTAAATTTTTTGCATAGGCAAAACGAAAAAATGAGAAATGACGAAAACACAAAATCCACAGCAAAATAAAAAAAATATGTTGCTAACTTACACACATACATACATACATACATACAAAATCTACGCATATACAAAAATGTAAACATTAATATTAAATTTAAAAAATTATTAAAAAGTTGATATTAAATAAAAAAATTTGCATAAAGCAACATTTTATTTAAAATATATACAATAAGCAAATAAAATATTTAAATGCATTATTATTAAATATTATAATAATTATAATATTATTAAATATTAAATACTTTAACGCTCATTCATAACAAAAATGCGCATAAAAAAGAAAAAAACATTTAAATATTAAACTAATATTATTATATTTAGCAAAAAATGTAATAGTCACAAATTTTCTAAAATTTAATATTTAAAATAATGTGAAAAGTATTTCCTTGGAGGAAAGAAAAAGCCTTTTTTGAAGTAAGTATTTGCTATATTATTTGTTTTTAATTTCTTTTTGCCACAAAATGCAATTTTTGTTAAAAAATATAAATTTTTTTTTCGCACACGGCATGCAAAGTATGTATAAAATTATAATAAAAAGTAAATTAAATATTTGTGAAATTCTATACATTGTTGCTGCAACAATGACGAGGCCATGTTAGTTTAGTATATGCAAATATATATTATATTTTATATAATAATTATATTTTATACAATAACATTAAAAAAAAACAACCTAAAATGTAACTAGATAAGTGTTTAAAAGTTGTATTATGCGATACCCATGAACATTTGTATGAAATGGTAAAATGCAAATATATTTATATTAAAAATTAAACAAAGAAATTAATATGTTTAACATACAAAATGCCAATTAGTTTGATAAACTAATATTTTTAATTAATTTTAAAGAATAAAATATAAATTAATTTTAAAAAATAAGTAATATTTTTTATAAATAAATAATTATACAACTATTTAAATAATTGAAACGCTAGTATCTTATGATATATGTATGTGCGTGTATGTTATTATAACATAATTCAACGCTATAAATGTTTTATAAATCAAATGTGACATAAACACATAGAATTTACGCATAATACCCATAATTATACCCACATTTATACCCAAAACTACTTGTGCATACTGTATATACATATTTCGTCATTTAAAATGCAAAACAACGTACCACCAAACAAATCAAAATTGAGTTTTTGTTATTGCTTACGATACACTACATCATATTGCATATATTTTCAGCTTCCACTGTCAGATATAACCAATTTATAACCACTATATAACCATTATATAACCATTGTATAACCACTATATAACCATTGTATAACCATTATATAACCAAAAACTCAAATTTTGTTTCAATATGAGTGGTTATACTATATATTATATCATTTTTCCTTCGCCTGTAAACTTATGAAAAGTGAGGTTACGTTATTTTGCATTTTAGGTGAAAATTGTAGTTATGTTAAAAGTTCATTATTTGCGCATGTCGGCCATAAATACACAAGCATAAGCGTTTTTGCCGGCATTTGCAGCTTTAATTGAGATTTATTTTGCATTAAAAATTCAACAAAACACTATTGTGCCACGTTATAACGCAGTTGCAAGTAAATTTCGAAAAGTTGCTTGCATAAAAATAATTCCGTTTGATACGCTGACTTAAGCATGCAATTTTCCAACTAGTATGATATTTAAAAAAAAACCATTATTAATAAAAAAAAAATTGTTTATGTAAAAAAAATAAATTAATATAAAAAATTATTTTTTTTAGCTTAAATATATTTATGGAAAATATTATCAATATTTCATTTTCTTTAATATTTCATTATTTAATTATTTAGCGCAGCCTTAAATTAGTTTTAAAACCTGCAGTCACCAATAAAGTAAAAAATGTTGAAATAAAATGAAGAAATCAGCGCGTATTTAATAAAAAGTATATAAAAAACCAAGTACTTAATAAAATGTAGTTATATTTTTGCTTTTATTCAGCACTCATACCTACGAACTACAGACAAATTAACTGCAGTTCGTTGAGAAATATTTTTTTTTAGTTTAAATACAAGCATAAAATACATTTGAAAAATATTTATTTTTTCTGGTTCATAAAACATTCTGTAACACTTAAGCTTAGCGTAAGGAAATGAAAAAAATAAATAAAAGTAAAAATTATTGAAATACAAAAATATAAATAAAGATAAAATATAAACAGCAAACAAAAAAATTGAGTTGAAAAATAAATAAACAATGTGTTAATTTTTAATACAAAATATAATATAATTCTAGTAATATTTTATACAAGTAAGTTTCCAAAAAATATTATAAATAAACAATAATATTATGAATAAAAATATATATATTAAATAAAAATTATATATTACAAATAAAAATGAAAAAAAAAACATTTATTTTCTACAATAAAAAGTAAGCAAAAACGTAAATACAAGGCAATTGCGTTAAAAATAAAACTAAAATCATAATAAATAAAAAGAAAAAAATTAAAATAAAATTAAATGCTTAGCATACAAATACAACAGAAGTTTGGTCAAATGTTGTCCAACAAGCGAAACTAAATAATATCACGACAAACACACACACGTGCGCATATGCAGCATGCCACACTGGCAGCGGCGCAAATGCCGTTACTAAACATACTCATTTTATTAATATTAGTATATTAGTGTATGTATGTCATAGGCTTAAAGCTTTTAACAAAAAATGTGTAACATTTTATTTTTACTATAAGTGACACATGTTATTTGCAAACATTCGCACCCTAATGCAGTGCATATGTATTGTTGAAAACACATAACGCAATTTGTATGTGGCAGTTAAGTATATATATGACGCAAGTATATAATGTAGAAAATGCGCTTAGCAGCGTGGGTGAGCAAGCGCAGACGGCTAAAGCTATGCCTTTGAGGCAAAAGTTCGACACACACACACACGGATACTAACAGTGGACTAACAGTTAAAACCAACTTAGCATATTATTGCGCCTTTTGAGAGCAGTTTATGACATTAAGTGCGAAATAAAGCATTTTTGCAACAGCGTAATCGTTATATATACAGATGGTATATATGTGCGTATATATTTTTTCAGCAGATATTAAGTAATATTATTAATTATTTGTTTTTCGTTATAAATTTTTATGTTGTGAATTTTTATTAAATTTTTAGCAATTTTAATTCATATTTTTTCTTATAATTATTTTCATTAAATTATTAATTTTAATAATTTTTTTTGTATAACAATAATAATTTTTTTTAAATAATATTTATTTTTTATTTTTATTTTTAATTTTTCATTAATTCTAGACCTAAAATAAAACCTTCTAAAGGTAGAAATGTTTAAAAAAATTTTGTAATTAATTGAAAAAAATTAATAACAAGTTTTTTTCTAATTTTAACAAGTTTTTTTCTCAATTCATTAATTTTAAATTATTATTACACTTAAATTATTATTATTAAATTATTACACTTAAATTATTATTATTAAATTATTATTATTAAATTATTATTATTAAATTATTTTACAATTTTTCTAATAAATAAATAAAACGCGATAATAATAATAATTTTTTTCCATTTTTTATTTAAATAAATTAAAGGCAACTGATCAAGACAAAATTGCTGCTTAAAAATTATAATCAAAACAAATTTTATAATTTTGTTTAAGTAAATTTAATTATAACAGTATTTAAAAGCGGTCAGCTAATATTTTCACAAACAACCAAAGTATTTTTTTATTATATTTTTTTTTAGTAATTTTTTTTTTATTACATTTTTTTTTATTATTATTTTTTATTATATTTTTTTTATTAAATTTAATTTTTTTATGAATATTATAATTTTTATATGAAATTTAGTTTTATATTTAACCTTATTTCGAAGTGATAATTTTTGTTATATTATTTTGATTATGAATTCCTATAAAAAAATAGTTAAGTACTTATTGGCTTAAATTTAATTAATAAACTTTTTAAAATATTTTAATATTTATTAAAAACAGTATTTTTCGTTTAAGATTTTAATAATGTTTTATTTTATTGTAATATTTATAATTTTATCAATAACATTAACTTATTGTATTTTATAATTTTTTTTTTGTATTTTTTTTTATCAGTTTTTATGTTGTTTTATTAATTTTTCTTATTTTTTATTTTATTTTTTTATTTTTATTTTTTTTTTATTTTTATTTATTTTTTTTTTATTTTTATTTATTTTTTTTTATTTTTATTTTGCTTTATTTATTTTTTTGGTAGTTTAAAAAATTGTTTTTTTTTTAGTAATTTTTATTTTATTTTTTGTAATGAGCACATATATGTACATATATGTATACTAAAATCCGATTACCCTGTTGCAAAAAAAATTTGCATAAATAAAATATTTTTTCAAACAAAATATTTAACGCTGCAAAGATAATATATATTTTAAACACATTTTTTAACATTTGAAAATAAAATTAATATTTACTGTTACATTTGCTTCGCAACTACAAAATGTTCTACTACAATTATACATACATACGTATGCACTTACTTTTACAAATAAACATTAAATATATATGTACGTTAAATATTTAATTTGCTTTGTATTTATAAACAGTTGCTAAGCCCATATACTTGTACTACTTACATAAAGAAAATGAAGAAAGCAAGAAATCACACAAGTACTTTACATATAACTACTTTACGAAAATAAACATACATACATACAAACAATTGTATATCATAATTATTATAACGTATTCTCTTTACGGTACATACTACTTATACACATAACAAAGTGATAATGCAAAACCAACAAAAATAATTTATAAATTAAAAAAAAAATCAAAACCATCATCTAGACTATACAATAAATAAACATTATTAAATAAAAACATCTTTTCCAATATTAAATAAAAATAAATATTGTTTCATTTATATAAAAAAAATAAGAAAAAATGTTAACTTCGGTTATACACAAGCTACTTATAATTGCCATGAGGTGCAGGCTCATATTTTATATTGGGTCGTTCTCTCAGTAATTTCGTTTTTTGTAAATACGACTTTTTTATTGCGTAGAATATTTTATGAAATTATATATTCTTTATTTTGATCCAATACTTTTGCTATCTTTTGGGCAAGAGATTGATTTCATCATATAACGTTTAATCCTTGCAGGCAAGAAACTAGTCCAAGTGGTTTTTGAAGTCCAATTGTGTTTTTGGCGAGTCATCAAACTTGTATGTGGTATCATATTATTCTGGTGGAACACTACACCTCTTCTATTCATCTATTTCTGGCCTAATAATGAAAATAGGAATATTTATCAACGAAAATGTTTTTTTTTTCGTTGGATTTGGCTCGTCTTGGAAGACCCACACGGTCGATTGCTGTTTTGTTTCGGGCTCATACGCATAGATCCATGATTCGTCACCTGTGACGATCTTATAAACGTCTTTTGAAGCACCGCGATCGTATTTTTTCAGCATATCTTTACACCAATCCACACGAGCCTTTTTTACGGCCACAGGTGTTCATGCAATATCGAATGTATGCTGGTGGGAGAAATGCATAGGCATGCCTCTATCTGAAGGTATGTTACATGACGGTCTTGCATTATCAGTTCACGTACGGCATCGATGTTTTCTGGCACAACGGCTGTTTTTGGACGACCTTCACGGAATTCGTCTTTGAGCGAGCGTCGGCCATGATTGAATTCGTTGTAACAGTTTTTCACAGTGCTATAGGATGGTGCTTCATAGCCATACAAAGATTTTAGTTCATCGATGCACTCTTGTCGTGATAATCCACGTCGAAAGTTGTGAAAAATGATCGCACGAAAATGTTCACGAGTTAATTCCATTTTTTGGCCGAGATGAATTTTTTAATTCCCTGTAAATAAAACAATTCACGATTAAATGACAAAACGTTCTGAGTGATGTTATGCTAAAAAATGTCAATCTTTCCAATGGAAATGTCAGATTGCACCTGGCAACACTTAGTGTTGCCTAGGCCAGAAATGTATATAGCAGCCTATTAGTTCGATATCTCAAAAATTGAAGTACTATTTGGCATTTGATATCCATTTACATCGATTCGGTGTTACAAACTTCGTGACAAACTTAATTAACCCTGTTCAGGGTATAATTATCCCGAGCAATTGGGTGTTATGAGTAATAACTCGCCGAAAATTCTCTTCGAAAATAAACTACAGGTTATGCCAACAGTCAATGTAAAATGGGCCTCACAGCTAAAAAGTGACTAGTAGACTATTAAAAGTTTCCTTCAATAAACCAATTTTTTCCTTAGCTGTATTGTCAGCTATACATGCCTTGTTGCAACCGAAGGTCGTCCTCATACACATCCTCAGATTCAGGCAAGGAAAAGCCCTTAATAATGGCTTTGTAGCGTTCCCCATTGAATACAACTTTATGGCTGCCTTCATCTCTGCCTTTCATAGTTAAACGATTTAGGGTTCGCATTAAAATGAGTTCAGTCTTCCAAAACCGGACCTAACCAATGTTTAGAGATCGACATAAAAAAGACACCGTGTAGCATTCCAACTATTCAAAAATTCATGGTGCTGAAGTGTTGAAACACCCTTCCGATTTTTAAAAATGTGGCAAACTAAGAATATTGGCAGTCACTTTAGATATCTGATAGGTGTTATCTATCAGCATTAACAAGGGTGCATATTGGGGCAATATAGTTTACTGAAAATTACAAATGTTATTGGACAATTCCAGCTGGGTTTATTTGTGCTTTCTTTAAGAAGTCTTGTAATAGTTGAGAACCATAATAAACAAAAACTTAATTTGGTTACTGATATCCGAATGTTCATTCGTAATTCTGCAGCAGTTCGCGAAACTTAAGGCTTTTAAGCTAGAGTTAAACTCACTTTGCCATTTTCAAAGACTTTAATGAATAAGTTGATATAGTACTATAACGTTTTAAATTTTTCCGCCTATAAATAAATTGAGAAGAGCATCCAATACTGGTTGGATTGATAGTTAGATACGATTGATAGTATTACGGCTAAGGTTTTTATCATCTATCTTAACAACTAAGTGGTATTTTGATCAATAAATTCGATTACATACAAGTATATCGTCCGAAGTTGGTAATGAAATGCATTAAAAGTTCCATTTCCCCTCGGTATTTCATTATAAAGGCAAACTCAAAACCTTGTAGGAATTGGGACTACGTATTGTAATCTTCTAAATAATTTGAATTTGAATCAGTTTCCCAAATACACAGCTAACTGATCCTATGTACATCGTTAATGATTTTTAAAAGTGATTCCATTGTGTCCGGACTTCATGGTCCTATTTTGAAGTGTAGCCCTGGCCAAGTTTAAACTTTATGTGTACTGGTTCTTCAGATCTTAATACAAAGATATCTTTGTATCTTCTCTACCTGCAAAATCCACATTTTTGTTGGAGTTGAGGTTTAAATGAAAATCTCTTTCTACTTGAGGTGTCATCATACCTAAAATTTGCGTTTTAAATAAGTTCTGAGCTTCTGAATAGACTTTCTTCACAGAAATATTCAAAAGCAGCAGCAAAAATGCGAGTGTATTGTGAAATTATAAACAGATGTTTAGTAATTATATAGAAAAATACCACTTTTCCAAAGTGAAAATTAAAAAGTATTTTCATTTAATTGAGTATTCTCTGGGCGTTTGGGCCAATTTATCGCCACAAACTATTACTCCACTTTTATTTTCTGCACCCAATCTCCGCTGATACTCCATGGAGGCGATGCTATTTTAAACAGCTTGGCGAATTGAACTATTTTTAACTTGGGTCAACCGGCCACACCAACCTCACTGGGAATATAAACTTACATAACTCTGTATTGTTGTTTGCGAGCGAGTCAACCGAGGGAGGCGATGTCATCGCAGTCTCGAGTTATAAGTTTGCAGTTAACGCATGGCATAATAATGACAAATTATTGCGCCGCAACGCGTGTAGTGGAGGAGGCGTGCCATATCACTCCCTCAAACACTTGTATCCTTCTTATGTAGGCAATATGCTTCTGAGTCGTGTAAACAAGTCGGTATGTAAGAGTAGCTGGAAATGAAGCAATAAAAAGGCAATAATCTTCGTCATCAGCAACAGGCTGGTTATGAAAGCAGCTATGTGGGGGAAAACTCGATGAAACGGAATGAAAATATCAAAACAGAATTAGTTAAAACCCACATCGAGATAAGAATGCGAAAAATAATAATTAGCTGAATTAGGAAAAATCCTGTTAGGAGTCTTTGAGACTTTATCAAAATACTTTTTGGGATTAAGGAACTGGAGAATTGTGGACTTCGGCACATCAAAATTACATAGTTACTTATTTAGTTTTCTCACATCTCTTCCCGCAGTTTAAATTATGTGTGAAATGTTAAAGATTTGGCAACACTACTCAGTATTTTTTAGTCGGTAACCTGGGTCGGCCAAAATCCCTCTGAGTTGTATCCTCCGCGTGAGGCAATGAGTATATCTGCTTGTAATGTCATGGTCTGAAGCTGCCTTTTGGGCTGGCTGAGTCATGCCATTACAGAAAGGCGTCATCCAGAGAATGCTGGGGTATTTCCCATTAATCCCCTTATGGTGGACTGCTTTAAAAGCAATACAACATATGAAGCAGGTGAATAGGGGAATGGAGCAGTTATTGCTTATAAGGCAACTGGTGGTAGGTATAAAACTTCACTGAAACGGGTGTGGGTTGCGGTGGTTTTAGTGCTTAGCCAGTTCTAAAGCGCAGGTGTGCCATAGTCCATGAAGATTCGGACCAAAAATCATGGTAAGCTTTAATGAAGAAAAGAAGGGGAACTTCTTTGACCGAGGGTTCCAACTCTGGCAATAAGAGAGTGTTCCGGAAGAAGCCAAGCAGGGAGGGGCTGGAGGCTAAAGCAGGATACAAAGCGGCGTTCGGGATATATGTCCGATACGAGAGCAAGTCCTACCTAAAGGAAGAGGAGGTGAAATTCGCCGGACACATTAAGCCACACATCTCGGATCTAGCGTAAGTCAACTGCATAGAGGGGAACATCGCTAAAAAGAGTCAGCGTGCGACACAGAGTGAGTCGGGAAAAAAGAGAAAGTCAGAGACGTAGTAGAGAAACCGAATGTCAAGGAAGCGGACGACAAGCCGACAATGCACAGAGCAGTGGCGGAAGCCAGTGAGATTGCAAAACGATACATCATCGTGGCACCCATCGACTGAAGTGACCAGCTGGAACAGATGTCGGAAGAGCGGTGGAAAATATTTGGGATGATGGACATCTGTGGACATAGAATTGTAAATATATTCAGGAAAACGAGGTAGAAAAAAACTCGTTAATTTCAATGAAACTGAACTGGGAATTGTGGATTATGATTATAAACTCTAACTGTGTTATTTCGAAGAGTAAATCCTTGAATTGCAGCAATGAAATTAAGAGTGAAGGCCAAAAAAAGGAATTAAGCTGCAAAATCGTTTGCTATAAATAGCCGAGGAAAGCCGATATAAACAAATTACGACAATTACTCGAATAGCAGCAACAGTTGTTTGCACAAGTCAGCCCATAAAAAAACCACGGGCCTACTTAATGGCAGATAAGTATGTATAAAGTATATCGGTAGATAAATGCCATAGAGACGTGCAAAGTATATCATTATCCTTGTGTTCGTATGTAAATACAGGGTGTACCAATTTTCATGTCGGTATGTAAGCATTGACTGTTTCTGGCATTGAAGATAGACATCTATATTGATGAATGATTTCTCATTATGTGTGACCCAAATGTTTGAAAGAGATCTTGAGGTTGAACGAAAATATTTCGTTTTCGCAACAAAAGTTGACCAGATGTTTGATACTAAAAAGTGTTGACATTGACACTACCGTCCAGATAGATGATCAAACTCGACACTGTCCAACTGACACTCACGCTGTGAGTTTAAAGATTTTGGAGAGGAGGCAGCTTGGCAAAGTTGCAATTGGGAAGATGATGTGGAAACAGCTAGACACTTACTTCTGTCCAGCATATGTCAGACTAAGGTTGAAGCATCTTCCTAGCTATACTTTCAACGAACCTGGTGAATTGGCTGAAATTTACATATATTAGTCACTGCAATAAATTTGTGGCAAGCTTTAGTGGTTTTGTCGATATACGACGGTCGTTTTGTTTCATATCTGGAAGTTTTGGATATCACCATGCACAAGTGTATCGTATCGGTAGCAGTGAGATTATTCGTGGCAATGAGAAATAAGTCTATTAACATAACCTAACCTGATTGTAGTTACATCCAGATCTCCAGAATTGGCTCCCTGATTGCTTCTTATAACAAAAAATTTGTTTTGAAATTACCCCTATATTGCTGGATATGGTCGAAAAGTAAAAAGTAAAGCCAAAACCCCTCACAGCAGCTCCCCAAAAATGCAAGGAAAATTGTTGAGCACACAATGCTTAATATAACAAAAGCCTGTCAAAAATCAATGCCGAAGGCTTCCCAAAGCAAACATAAAGTAGCAGTTTACTGGTGGACAGAAAATATCGCCTAACTCAGACGCACATGGCTTCTGGCTTCGCAGATCTTAAACTTGAGCCAGGCGCAGAGGAGCCGTACCCCGACAAACCAAGCAACACCAAGCAGCAAAAAAGGAGCTGAAGCTTGCTATCGAGGATAGCTAAAAGAAAAATTGGAACGAGCTGCGTTAAAAAAAACCCTGAGCAATTGGATATGAAATAGTAATGAAGAAACTCGGTGTTCGAGCAAAGCTACCTGATTTAACCGCTGCGAAAATGGATCACATCAAAAATACACTCTTCCCCACACACGAAAAAAATGTTAGTGATCCAGAACAGACTCTAAGACTTCCGAAAATCTCCCAGTTCATCCGCGAAAGATGCAACTACCCACTAGCAAGCTCAAGACTCACAAATCACCCGTGCCGGAAGGGCCTGGTTGGCTCAATAAATGGGGGCAATTTAATCAGTGTCGTACTGAAAAGTGAAGGAAGGGGGGAATATCCAGAAACTCGCAGCGGTTTTGTTACGAAGAAAAAACCGGGACCTGGACGCATGTGCGCAAGTGTAAATCTCTCAATGCGAAAAATAGGACGCCACTCTGAACTAATACAAATGTGGTCCCAGGGTGGGCAACGGCTCCTTAGAGGGGGGTTTTAGTCACAAGCAATTGGCACTGATGTTGCGGAAGGTTTTTTTTACCACCTGACTCTGCAAACATTTTTTTTATATGACTGTCCGATGAATTTTGGATTCGAAAAATAATTTTCAAACATTTTTTGAACAAGGCATATTATGTAGTTTTGCCAAAAAGTTTGTAACACCCGGAAGAATACGCTGGAGAGCCTAAAAAATATGTGTACATAACGATCAATAAAATTAGCTGAGTCACTTTACTTACTTGTATGTCCGTCTGTCTGTATATACCGGAGTTAGCGAATTTTTGAGATATCGGTCTGAAATTTATGGATGTCCTTTACTCTTTAAGAAACTGTTTATTTTCGAAGAGATCGGTATCAAGTACTTGTATGAAAAGCTTATTCATTTCACGAGGTATCTTCACTAAACTCGAAATGGAATATTCGCTGATGTAACGCTATAATTTTCAATAAAATTGTTAAGGTCGGACAACTGTAGCATATAGTTGTCATACAAGCTGAACAAGCGAACTCAAGTGCTTGTAAGGAAAAGTTTTTTATTTGACGAGATATCTTCCAGAAATTCGGCACAGATTATAACACAAGTTTGCGCAACAATCTCTAAAGATATTGTTCAGATTGTACTACTATATCATATAGCTGTCATACAACTAACAAATCACATTTGGGTCCTTGTATGGAAAACTCCTTTATTTGTCAAGGTATCTTCGTGAAACTTCGAACATGTTATTATTTAAGGCATCGCTGCAATTTCCGAATATATTGTCCAGATCGGTAGACTATAGCATATATATGTCATAAAAACTGACCGATGGAACTCAAGATCTTTAGATAGCTTTTGTTGTTATAAAATAAGAAACTGTGTAGAGTATTATAGCTGCAGCCAGGCGAAGTGTTTTTGTTGTTGTAAATTTTTCTTGTTTTCAAAGTGCTTAAACTTTAACACACGACATGAAAGCTGTTGCACCCTGTATATTCGCACATGCTAATATTAAATTCGTTGATATATGCATGTAATTGTATGTAAGCTTAATCTTCTTAGCGCTCGAAGATGAGTTAAGTAAGTGTGCGTGCTTGTGTATGTGTGTGTGTGCCCGACAGTATTGTTTGGTTGCTTGCGATCTTATTGAAATTGGTGTCAGTTCGCAATTTGATATACTCCCACTTGTCTGAGTATGGGATGGCACGAAAGCCGGCAGCGCGTGCGACACACACTCGCTCATTATAACTTGGACTAAATATATAAACAGCTACACAACACAACAAACATACAAGTATATATAAATATGTATACCATGTATTGAATAGGCGCCAACCGCGCGCAGCAACGTATAATTTAAATATTCGTTTAAACACACACACACGCTCACACAGTTGCGAAGCAACGACAAAGCAGCCAGCTATGGGTAGAGCTGGCATGCTTGTGTAGCCACCGCCGCGCGCCAGTGTTGACTTCATTTAATTGCGATGAATGTGTCGCAACGAGCCGAAGCGAATTCGCAATTCCCAGCCAGGCGTGCGGGCAGCACGTAGAGGAAATTCGCCAAAGCAAAGAATTTGAACTTGATGAGTTTTAAAGAGTGGGCGATCCGGTCTGGCGGCGACTGGATGAATGTCGCTGCGCGCACGGCAGGATGTCAAGGATGAAAGAAGTGGCTGAGTAGGCAAATGTGTTGTCGCTGCTGAAGCGAAGTATGTAGCAACAAGTTGATCAAGGACGCCGCAGCGCAGAGTGGTGAGTGAAAAGGAGAGGGCTGCACGCTGTGTACGGGATATGTGTGTGGGTTAAGGGTTGCGCGGCGGGGGTTTGTGGGTCAGGGTAGTGGCGGCCCGAACATGCCAGTGGAAATATTTGTGTTCATTAGGATTTATAAACATATGCATGTATTTGTGTATGTATGTATGTATGTTTATGTACATATGTATGTATCAACTATGTACAATGCCAAAATAGAAATAAATATTAATAGCATCCGACTTATATTCTGTTATTCAATGCCATTGCGCTGGCGTAGCAGCAGCCGAGGCGCTTATGGCGTTTAATTCTTGCTCTTTGTCGCCTGCGAAACAACAAAAACACTAGAAAGTGTATGAGCAAATAGTGACAATTAAAATAAATAGCGAATCAAGTTAATGACAATGCTGCCAACAGCATCAAAATGAAAGGGAATTGCAGCGAATAAACGTCGCATTAAAATAAAGGCGAATTTATTGCGACAAAGTGGCTGAGTTGACTTGGTGTTTATTGATTGTTTGGGATGGCGTGGCGTATGAGTGATATTTCGTGATTATATATGACAGTAATTATTTAGATAAAATTAAGTGTGATTTTCAAGAAGTCCTGCGCGAAATTATGTGTTTTGAAATGAAAAGACAAAAATTCATATTATAAAGATGAGGACTGGTCCTTTATTTGCTATTTGTCTATATTTTTCTTCAATGTAACGCAGCTTGATAAACAAAATTTTTTTGTTTCTGTTTCAGTGCGTAAATGTACAGAGAAGATCGTTTTCCAACTCTTGAGCACGCCACGTATATCTGGCCGTGTGAAAAACATAGCATTTCCAAATGTATGCCACCCACTATGCGACTATTCTGTTGATCGTCATTTTAAATTCAATTTTCACTGGAAACGGAATACTTTTGAACCGAATTGGCAAATCGTTAGAACTCAAAAGAAATCCGTAGAATCAAGCATTCTGTGCCTCTCCAAAGAATTTACAAATTCCACTGGTAATTCACGGTGTCGTCTTCATTGTCAGACGATCGATCGATTTGTATGATTGCAAGTCTCCTGGAATTTGACTTTGAATTTTCCAGTTTAAGTCAACAACATAGGTATTTGTGGCAGCTAAGATTGCTCGTACACTCAAGGAATCGTACTTACGACAGTTTGGCCAATGTTCGTATAAACATTCGTGATGAGTCCATCTTTCGTGAATTGATAAACGGCATATGGGATTGATATCAGACCATGGGAAGTATCAATCAGTATTGACCCATTTCCAATTCTTAGCGTATGCAATGTAAAATGTCTTCGGCAATGTAATTTTTGGTCGTATCCCATAACGCGGATTTCAAGGCTGATCATCGCGAAATGTGTGTGAACTTCAGTGGCATTTGTTTTTCGGGTGGATTGTGTAAGTTCATTCTAATGCATTAGTTGAGAACACACCTGGATGTCCATCTACTGGATGACCCTGCTTTCTGCGTAATAATTTCTTCGATGATGCATCCCATGTGTAATATCAACGTATTTCAAATAGAGCAATGTTCTCGCAAACGGATCACTGACGGGAGTTGAGAAAAAACTCGCTAATGTTAATTCTGTTGCTGGTGGTGTTTCTGTTGACTGTACTGTATTCTCTGGGTTGAAATAGACTCTTTGGTCATTCCCCAAATTAACTTCGAGACGCACAACAGTCGGAAAACGTTGATGAATTTCAAAAGAAATATCCTACAAAGCACTTTATTTCAGTTCACGTATCGACCGTGTCGTTTAAAACCAATAACCGCCATGTTGCTTCCTATGGTGATGTATTTACAAACGCATTTTATCGATTACACCAAACTACAATACGCAACATTCACATGACTTTTGAATGTGAATTAGACAATAGTGGGAATATGGTACGACCCATGTGTTGTCAACTTTGATGTGTTGTTAACTTCGATATTTACGCCGATAGAGTGGATATCCATCATTTCCAGCTTGTGTTTCAGAAAAGCACATGGATAATGTTTCACGCATTTATTGCCAGACATACAAACCGAAGTAAGATTGAGGTGTCCGCAAGGTCCATGAACCATATTGGTTTTCATCACTTCGTATAATACTGGATCTTTCTCTGCATCATTAATTTCCGCAGAAATGAGTTCATCAATTTGATCTGGTGTAGCAACCATCCACCATCCAAAAAATAATATGTGCGTGCGACAAACCTCTCTTTTGCCACTCAACAGAGTACATTTAGCATCTAACAGTACCACATATACCTACCCTACTCCAAGACAAACTCCATGAAACATCGTAACTGTTGTTTGAAAAGTCGTGCTGTGACATCGTGACGATCGCTTGCTTATTGACCGCGATCCATAATTCCGCACGTATGTCACCGCATCCTGGGAGTACTTCTTGCCTTGCCTTGCCTTTGGCTGCCATACTTTGATGGACCGATATTAGGGCGACCTCTTCGTGGCTTCGTAACAAATTTCAATCTGCAATTGACCTCTTTGTGTGAAACGCACGTAAAGTTTTCACTCAATAATTTTTCTTTTGAATAGCCGGAATAAAAAAGCAAGCGACCTAAATTGAACTATTCAAATAATTTACAAATCAAAATATTGAAAAACAAAACAAACAAAAATTAAAAAAAAAAATGTTTATGGAAAAAAATACTTTTTGGAATTATCCTAAAAAAAAAATGTCCATAATTTTCTTAAGTATTCTCCTTGTTTGGGCGGAGACCTATCCGAATTGGTGGTAATCACCGAAATCGGTCCAGGCGTTCTCTAGTTATAAGCGTAGTAACTAACATCACTTTCTTTTATATATGTATACAGATATTAAGCGATGTGATAAAAACTTGATCCACAGATGTCGCCTTTTACTTTGGCATCGTCTTGTTTAACACGTTGGCTGCCAAAGCCTTTTTAGAATTTTGATCGTTCAGTAGCAATGTGATTTAACAATTTTGGTCACCTGAGGCCAACAACTTATTTTTGTTCTTTTTTGTTTCTTATTATTATTATTATTATTTCTTGTTAAAAATACACAGCGGCCATGGGAAATACACCAAAATGTTCACCGCAGGCCAGAGAATCCAAATTCCATGTAAACTTCCATATTAAAATGTACGAAAATGTGTGACGTGGCCTAACATTTAAGTGTCGCGACATTTAAGTGTCGCACGAAATGTGCGACGTGGCAGCCAACGTGTTAATACACGTTTACGCCAATTTAAGGTTTGAATATTGGATACTGCGATGGTAGCGCCATCTATCGGTCAAACATTCCAAATTTAAAAATTGATTAAAAATGAAAAAATAATTTAAAAAACATTTTCCAGTGGACCAAATTGTAAATATAAACCATTCCCGAATCTCCTTGAACGTACACACAAAATTTCATCAAAATCGGTCCATCCGTTTAGGAGCAATTCCAAGGCAAACACACGGTCAGAAGATTTATATATATAAAGATAAAGTGTGATTTTCAAGAAGAAATAAAAATCATATTTTTTAGTCTTATGGCCAAGAAGCTTTAAGATGAAGATGACAACTTGCCATTATGTTTTAAACACCACAGAATCACTCTTGCCAACAGGACCCTTCTTAGAACTGAGTAGGCAATTGAAAAATAAAGTCCTCTTTCGATGAGCAAAGACAAAAACACTATAAGTCACTCAATATTCCCGTTCTGCGATAGGGTGCAGAGACATGGATGACGACAACATACAGCGGTTGCGCAGGCTTCTCTCAAAGCCAACTTTACTGCATTAAGGGAGTTCTGCATTGACTGAAACAAATGGTAGTTCAATGGTGCAAGGCCAGGGATATTGTTGCATCCACCATATCAAAACTTCCCAGCCAAGTTCTCCCAGTTTTTGCCGAGTCATCTAAGATGTGTGCGGTCTAGCGTTGAATAGAAGACGAAGCCCTTTCTACTGATCAATTCTGTCAGTTTTTTTTCGGATTGCTTGCTTCAATCTCATCCGTTGTTGACAGTAAAATGTAGAATCAATCGTTCGGCCAGGCTGAAGCAGCTCATAGTGGATGATTCCTCTCCAATCCCACAAAACAATGAGCGAACCCTTGCGAGCCGTCAATCCTGGCTTTACCACGCTTAGTCCATACTCTTTTTCGCACATTATTGTCGTATTTGATCCATATTTTGTCTCCTGTTACCATTCGCTTCAGAAATGGTTCGATTATATTTAGTTTCAGCAAAGACTCGCAGATGTTAATTCGGTATAATTAAATTTTTCACAGACAATTCATGTGGTACCTAAACTTGTTTTTGTAGCCAGCCTTTTTAAATGATTCAAAACCATTTGATGATGAATGTTAGTTTCTTAGCGATGTATGGCTGAATATCAATCTATTTTATATTCATCGACTTTTTCAATGACAGGTTGACCAGGGCGATGTGCATCTTTCACATCGAAGTTCCAAAACCGAGCGACCATTGTTGTGCTTCACGAACTGATAGAGCACTGCCTTCGTTAAACTTCACAAATTTCATTGGTGGCTTGCGTCATAAAATTCAATTTGTCTTTAGACTCAAAAGTACCTAAAAACTGCTGCCACATATCGTCGGAGCAGTTCGGTACTCGTATAATTACGATCGAACAGCTTCAAAAGCTCCTCAACATCATCAACTGGTTTTTGTTTTCGATAGATTGTGAGCTTCCCCGCGAGGTTTGTACAGAAATTCAAATACTCATTCACTGTATACCTAGCATGTTTCTTTGTTATCTTTAAAGCTTCAGTTATTTCGAGCAGTGAAGTTGTTACGGTCAATTAAAAGTATTTCATGGACATTTTTTGACATTTTCATTGTTAACAGATCATTTGGGACCTCCACTCCATGGTTCGTTTTCATTTCTCCTCGTTCAAACTTATAAAACAACTTTTCAACAAATGATTTACCTGGCACAAGATTCCATGAACTGATGAGATAAAGATTATTCAGTTAAATTCTGATAGTGAAAAACAATATGTCATGTGATGTCCTAACAATGACAACGTAAAATATATGAAGGTCTCAAGATGGTGTCAACAGCCCCCAGTTTTTCTTGGAATGATGTTAAGTCTCTAGTGTGGATCTCAGGAACAAAGATGATTAAAATAATGGTCCAAAACATATCACGAAGTATCTCAGGGGTGGTTTCATAGCAAAAATATTAAATGGTAATGGATTAGTCGACGTGGAGAGTCAGAGAGTATCTTATACAGGTAATGATAGCCTTAATATATTCCTAACATAAGAATTTTAATCTTCCGGTTGGCTTGATGCCATATAAATCAGTCAACATCTAAGACCATAGTTAAAGGTCAAAAATTATTTGACGAATTACACCCATATACACCATATACCCCCCAATATGCCGGTCATTGTGGCAATAATCATCACTTGTTTTCGAGAATACTTGAGAACAGATCTTCCAATATATGCGATATAATGACGATGTAGATATATGGCTTTGCCCCTCGGAAATTGTGAGAGTATAAAAAGTTCCCCCAAACAGCCTTTCTTAGTTGTCTAATGTTGTATATCTTAAAATACTCACGCAGAGTTGCACATTTAGGCCAACGCAGTTCTGACTTGTTTTAAGGCAAGGGACATCAGTGCAACCCGCACAGCAATTTAAAATATACAGCCTTCTACTCCGAACACTACGTCCCCCAAAAGCTCGTCTTCTATTCGACGTTAGTGGCCATCATCTTTTTAATTAAATCGCAGCCTTGCCACTTCGTCACGCAACAGGCACAAAAGATTAGAGCACACTGTTACTTAATTGCTTTGTCGCGCATTGGGATGGAGCAAGCAATGATTGTGCGGGCGCAGCGCTCGGTCATGCCACTAGCTCCCAACTGCTTTTAACTGCAACGCATTGCAAAAACAACAACGCACACAAACGCATTTGCAACAACAGCGCCAGCGCGTTCCTTAAATGCCTATTAAGCGAAACGACCTGCGCTTTTTATTCGGCGTTCGCTTAATCGCACGAACCCATGGTTATATTGCAACGCCTAGCAGGGATGTTTGTGGCCCGACAATGCGACGTTCGGCTGCAACTGTGCATTTGTATGCCCATTAGTTTATGCATTTCCAAGATTATCAGCAGCCTTTCTGCTTTTATTTGCATTTGTAATTGTGATTGCGCAGTGACCCCCATAATAGCCCGGCCTGCTATGTGGGAGGCGGCTAAGTGGAGCTCTGCAGTGCACAGTTCGCTGCTTGAGCGGAAGCTGAACTAATCCTTATTAATTGTCTGTATCCTTGAACTGACATTGTGGCAAAATGTATGTGGCTTAAGTAGGTATTATTCAACAATTCCAGCAAATGCGTTTCACTACAAATGCCTTGACTTAAACGTAATGCCCAGAGGCTGAGCTGAACTGTCTTAAGTAGATGGCCGATTTCTTTGTGAGTATTTTGTAATATTTATAGCAGATTTATTTCTGGATGTGTAGGGTTTTACCGTTTCCTTTAAGGGTGATATACTAATTATAGTGACCTTTCACTTTTACAATACCATTTTTGTAGTCCGATTATTATTATTCCATGTGGATCCAGAAATACCGAAGACTCAACCTTGAAAGCTAACCGTTGCGTTTTTCCACGCTCTGGAGCGGGTTTATCGTGTGCAGTCTACTCGGAAGACTGCCGATTGGACTTTGGAGTGAAACTAATGAAGCAATGTTTCATCCATTGTTAGATATCAATGCAAAAACTCGGGTTCGTTACGCCCAACTCGTCGCTGTTTTAATCAAAAGTGAGCTCGCGAGGCACCTACATTGCACTGAGCTCTCTCCCACATATTCGTGAATGATGTATTCAGCTGCGTCTTTGAGTGCCTCTTATCTCGAACAACTTCACTTGACGGTTTTGAAAAATTATTTTGTAAATTTTTTGTTGTCTTCGTCCGGCGTCCTTACGCTCACCTTCTCGATGCCCATTTCACCACGTCTAAACATAGCATACCAGTCCTTGATGATTGGTTTTCCTGGGACAGTGTAAGGAAACTCGTCATCAAACCAAGGTTTTGCCCAACTGTATTATTTCCCTTCAAGAAGCAGAATCTTATCGATGCGCGAAATGCCTTTTCATCCATTGTTTTCAAATATAATAAAAGTTGCTTCACTGGTGCCAACGCTCCAAGATTCAGCGCGACAATCGCCTCACACCTAAGTACATCGACGTACCCGACACTGGGTTCAATCATGTACACATCGACCTCATTGAATTCTTGTTGTCAAACAGCTCAGGTACTGTTTAACAATCATAGATAAATTTTCAAGATGACCAGTTGTTATTCTTCAGCTGACGTTGTTTGCACTGCTTTCTACTTGAACTGGACTACTCAGTTTGGCACCCCGCTCACCATTACCACCGATCAAGGATCCCAGTTTGAGCCTACGCTTTTTGCGGCTTTGACACGGCTGATTGGGGACCATTGCATCCTACCATCCGCAATCAAATGGACTGGTATAAAGGTAGCACAGAACGTTCAAGGCAGCTCTGATATGCATGACGTCCAACACTGTGGCTCCTTTGCGGGAAGGTTTGCTCGGAGAATTTTTCTTTTCAGTTTCGCCGAGAAGTTTCATGAGCACATCAGAGGATGAAGGCCTACACTAACTGCCCATCTCACTAAATCATTCTGAAAAATATCTACACTTGTTCCCTAGTCTTTCTTCGGTGTAGTAAAGCCACCTTTATAACCACCCTATTCTGAACCACACGAACGTTTTCAAACCAAAGTCGATAGAAAAGCGAATATTGTATTCGTGGATAGGCTCAAGCCAGCATACATCGCCCCTGAAAACTCTCAGCAGGCTGGAGCATCTGTTGAGAAGTATGTAGAAACCATGGTCATCGAAGTTTGACCAAAAATATTCGGTTATCGTTGAACGGTAGCGTTTCTCATTCCCATTCTCGATCATCACGGAAGAAGCACGGTCCAATGACGCTGTAACCCATAAACCGTACCAATCCGTAATTTTTGAGGGGTGTAATGGTGACTCATGGAGTGCCTCACCAATAACGCATATTTTGCTTTTTGACGAAGTCATTCAACCAGAAATCAGTCTCGTCGCTGAAAATGATTTTTCGATGAAATTTGAGAATTTTCAAGTTGTTGCTCAGCTCAGTTCACGAAAATACGACGAGTTCTTGCGTCATTTTGATCTTGTAAGTATGTAGGCCAAGACATTTTCGCAAAATTTGCAACACCGACGCCACAAAGATGCCCAACGCTTGAAAACGACGTGTGAGAGACTGAATTGGGTCTTTCTCAATTGATGCGCTAGCGGCAGCAATATTCTCGACACTACGGGCACTTCTTTGTCTCACTGGCACGGGAACATCTTGTGCTGATTGTGACGATTATAAATTGGACGCAGCGCTTTTAAAGTTGAGGCTACTGACTCCGAATTTCGGAAGTAAATTTTAATAATTTCGACTTGTTATTGGATCCGTATGTCTTTCCATGATGAAATGGCAAATCTTACTGAAGAGAAATGTCAAAGCAGCCGGAAAAATATGACGTCGTTTGCTGTCTCTATCGGTCTACTTTTGTACCGTTCTTATTGAAAAACACGTTATTTTCTTCGTATATTATTTTGTTGCATTAGCTGGGATACTGGAAACGATATTCCTCATGTTCTTTACGAATAATTTTTGCACACTGAGATCAGAAGATTTTACTAATTTTTATAAATATAGTTACGGTGTTGGAAGGTAATGTGATCTTTACGTTCGCGAAGCAAAAATTTGTTTTTTTTAGACAAGTGGTTTCTGAGACGAAATAAATCGAATGTAATTTAATGGTATGACCAAAGATGATTTCCCTTTATGTTTTAAAAATGAATCGGAAGAGAAATTTCGACGCATTTTTTTTTTGTTTTTTTACTTACAATCCAAATTGCAAGGAAAAGTGGCCATCTCGGCTGAAATTTATTCTTCACCGAAATCTTTTTTAAACATAACAGCAAACTCCTATTTTTATTATAAAGCCAAATTCTCGATATTAAATTCATAACTTTACAGTGTTTAAGAAAACACCCTTTATTTATTGCAATCATATTATAATTAAATACAATGAAAGTCAGGAAAGCGTATTTAGTGATTAGATATGATAATACCGCAACTATTCATAAACTTTCGATACATTTAATTCCTAGCATTAGGCGATTAAGCCAATTAGGCTTTGAAAATTATCTGTCTTTGTCTAATTGACAAGTGAAAAGGGTTACATTTGTAATTGAATTGTAATTGTCACGTGATTAATCAGCAGACAAAACAAAACACAGCAAACATTTAAAAAAATAAATAAAACAAAAAGGATAATAATAAAGAGAAGCGGAGTGTGATTTTCGTCTTAACGGTATATGTGTGCGTTTGCAAGTAGCTTTGAGCACTGTATAGCATTTCATTTGGGCTTAAAGGGAATTAACTAGAATTGCTTGCATATTAAAGCATATTTTATTGACAAAAGTACAGTAGTTTGTACAAATTGCATCATATAAACATAGACATTTACATATATAAATATTTCGGAAGTGTAACGAGTGGTTCGGGTAGTACATTAGTACATTGTTAAGAGTTTAGGGTAGGTAACAGGACTATTGAAACCTCTTCACATTCAGTGAACTTTTATAATTTTTTCTATACTTTTCAATAGAATTTCTTCGTATTGGCGTAGACACCGCTTACGCGATTATAGTCGAGTCAACAATAGCGCGCCAGTCGTTTCTTCTCTGCGCTACGTGGCGCCAATTGGATATTCCAAGCGAAATCCAGGTCCTGCTCCACTTGGTCCTTCCAACGGAGTGGAGGTCTTCCTCTTCTCGGCCTTCCCGCGGCGGGTTACTGCGTCGAATACTTTCAGAGCTGGAGTGTTGTCATCACGCCGGGACAACATGACCGAGCCAGCGTAGCCGCCGTCTTTAAATTCGCCTGAACTATGTCAATGTCGTCGTTAATCTCGTAAGCTCATCGTTCCATCGAATGCGATATTCGCAGTGGCCAACGCGCAAAAGGACGGTGATGTCAGCCTTTATTTTCACGCGGACATCAACCAGCTGGGCTGCGGCACCTTCCCAATTAAGGGACCGGACATTCCAGGTGCATGCCCTCAAATCGTATCCTTATTTCGTTTGCCATGGTCGTCATTCAAAAGGGGAGTTCTCATCATCCGAGGCTTATAGTTGATTTTGTACATTGTGGGGTGATTTTTTTACGTGGCGGGTCCAAAACCCAGCGCACCAACCCTAAGTTAGGGGATATTTAGCCTTCTCACTTTTAGCTCGCCTTCAAACGGATGTTCTTAGGCGTACCCAGAGGCTACTTTGTTCAAAGGACCAGTGAATGTGTCTGTGAGCTGCTTGAAGATCATATGTAAAAGAATCGTCTCTGGCCACTCCCAAGTGAATGGCGATCAGAGAAAACTTTCCTCACTTGCAGTGAACTTCTACACATGACTCCATCCTCCAGAAATTTAAGCGATTATATTTCTTACGTCCAAAATCGAAATCGAAACTATAACTTTTAAGGAGCATATATACCAAAGAATGTGGGGACCAGTTATATGCCATTGGTCAATCTGTGCCGTTTCTTAAAGAAATTAAGAGATACTCCGGTAATGACATATCGTAATACAAAACCTGATCCAATACGAGGTTTGACAATTAAGTATTGAGACTGATTTTATTGCCGTGCTTGTAGTTAAATTGTGACCTTGAAATTCCTCTTTTATTTTTCCGCCATCCTTCGCCTCTCCATTGATATATGTACCATCGCTCTAGCTTCTTTAGTTAGCCTGCTGTGTCAAGTTGAGTAGACGTGTGTTTGTAGTGCTCGTCACGAAAATGGAAAAATGAAATCAAGAGCAACGAGTCGCGATAAAATTTTCCGCCAGATTTGGCGAAAAACCCTCGGAAACGTACGCTAAAAGTGTAAGGAGTATATGGTGATAGTTACTCTTAGTCGTTGCCCAAGCTCACAAATGGGTGTCTCCGCGGCGCTCCCGCCGCAGAAAAAGCTCGACGATGAGCAAGTCGTGAAGGTGAAAACGATGATTATTGACTTTTTTGATAGCCGTGGAATTCGTCCCACAAAGAATTCGTTCCACCGGAAAACTGTGGAATGATTTGTATTCGGAATATGCGAAACGAGTCAACAGGGTGCAGCCAGAAATCGCTCGTAATGGATCCTTCATCACGACAACGCGCCGTGCCACACCGCCCTCAGCGTGTCCCTGTATTTGGTCTCTAAAGGAAATCGCCGTGTTGCAACAGCCGCCTTATTCGCCCGACATGTCACCCTGTGACTTTTTTTGTTTCCTAAAACAAAACATCGGTGGTCAAAGGGAAACCCATTTTTGACGTCGATTACGGATATCGCCAGGTCGGCCGTGGGACGTGGGTACTCACGGACATTCCAGTCGAAGCGTTCCAGAAATGTTACGAAGCAAGGGAACTACATTGAAGGGGATGGCAGAGATGTTAGAATAATTTTCAAATATACGGTTTTTATGGAATCAGTTCTCATTACTTAATTGTCATACCTCGTATACCTTTTATAAGAAAGACGATAAGAAGTTCACACTTCGGATTGGCAATACGGTATGCCCGATATCTGTTAATATATAATGTATTATATGTACTAACGATTTTCGAATTATTCCAGTTTCGAAACGAGTTTTCTTCAAAAAGTATCGCGAATTTTGTATTTCCTGAGAAAGTGTTTTTTCTTATACTCAAAAATGTAATGTCGTTTCTCGATACAGTTTTTATATCCTCATTCGCGGCGTAGCGTGAACCAAAAAAGTCGCAGAAGGCCAGGTACCATTATGAGGAACGCGGTACCATTAATGTGCTGGTTTTGTCCAAATACTCGCGCACAAGCAAGGATGCCTGAACAGGGGTGTTATCATTGTGCAAATCCAATTCCACAAATCCGGTCGTTTCTGGCGGAGTGCTTCGTGCAAGTTTAAAGCATGTACCGTTCGTGGCAATATTTTTTTATTTTTTTATGGCTGTACGCTCTTTGCGATCTTTAGATTGAACTCAATGGATGCATGACGCCCCTGCAATCTGTGAAAATTATGGAAAATCTATATAATCGAGCCATTTTAGTGCGCATTTTTTTTCGGTTTTGGATCAATGCGAAAGATTCCATATCCATGAATGATTGAGCTTTAAGTTTCCACGTCATAACTATAAATCCATGATTAGTTATCGGTTTATGCTTCTCTGAATCTGGGTTAGTAGAGGGACTGAGTTTCAACATCTCTAAGAATCTCGGTCGTAGCGGTCTGGAGTTCAACATCTCTAAGTCTGTCAACGAGCGACTCTGCTTTTGGTCGAGAAGTGCAGCACACAGTGGTCAGGTCACACCGCCAGAGTGGAATCTCAGAGACAAGACCCGAAAAAAAAGTTGTATTTTGAATGCATATTAGTACATCAATATCGTCTGCTGGTCCTGTCTCCGAGGTTAGCTGGTCCCCAAGAAGAATGTTGGTTGATCTGCCTGCTCTGTTAAGCAATGCTGGTGTCGCAGGTGCAGAGCTGCCGTTTTCATCGCCAGGAGTGAGTCGCTGTAATTTCGTGCTTACGATTATATCTGTATTGGGCCGTTTTCTGGAGAACATTTCGGCGAATAGTTATGCGTGCGGAAATGCGTGTCCCTTATTTGCATCCGCCTAATTATATTATAATGAATACCATATAAACATTTTTACATGTGCAGCAATGTATACCCCAGTGAAATACAAAATTTCAGCAATTAAGCCTTCCATTTAATTAAAGTCAAAACAATCATATATGTATACACTACATAAATACATATAATTACATATGATGTGTATATGTACGAGTAATCGTGTGTTATACACAAACATACGTACAAATACTCCCCGACAGAGTATGTCGACATACCCACGTAATTTAACATACAAGCAAAGGAAATGTTGCTGTGCATAATGTCGTTGGCATGTGGTGAGGATTTCGATTTCCAGCCAGTTGAAAGCCTTAATACTCATAATAATTACGAAATTTTCCCTCCACTTGCTCTACTTGTGCGGTTGCGCGTGCCGTGTGTGTTTGCGTGTGAAGAGAGCGTTGTTTCTCGCATTCCTATCAATTTTGCCAAATCTTCCAATCGGAACGCCAGGCTGTGGCTTGGTAGTCGTCGTACACTTTTCAATGTATAACACAAACATATGTGTTTATTAGTGAGTGTGTGTGTGGCACACGCCATAAAAAAACTTCAATAACATCAACCGCACTTTAATGAGAAATTATCACTATGACACGCTAAGATTTCTAATGCAAGCCAGCGAAGGCATTTGGCGTGTGTCTGTGCCATAAGGCAAAATAAGTGGCAGGGACCTAACAGCGGGCGGTAATCGTGTTTATGGCGCATTATAGAGGTTTGAGATATTATATATTAGTAAAAAATTTACGATTTCGAAATGTCTGACCCTTCTCAAGTGCTCTCGGTACGATAAACATTTTTTCTTCATCAGTCAAATATTTCACTCTTGGGAACCTACAAATGTAGCGCTTACGTTCAAAGGAAAGTTCCTAAGCACTGTTGTCGAATTGATGCAGGGATACCTCGGCAAGTCGTTAACGGTCTCGCCATCAACGCAAATAAAACCGAGATGGTTTTATTCACTAGAAGATACAAGATCCCGGCGGCACCTCTAGCGCGAATGAGAGACATCCGTCTTTGCAACCAGTGGACACAGCGAAATACCTAGGCTCATCCTGGATAGGAGCCGAATATTGAAGAGAGAGCAAAAAAGGCATGTGTTGCTGTAAAGGAGACATTGGACAAAGGTGGGGTCTCTCACCGAAAGTGGTCCTCTGGCTCTACGTACCATAAAGTGAAGTACCCATTATGTTCTATGGAATTTTTAATTTGCTGGAGGGCTGTGAGAATAGTCCCCACTTGCAAAAAAACTCGAGGAGATCGTTCAGTGAAAAATTAGGTTCGGTCTAGGTTAGGACAATTTTCACAAGGAGATACTCAGCTCAAATAACGTATTTGTGTAAAGTTTTATTCCCGCTCTCATCAGTTGGTTCCTAATGGTATATTATCGACAGAGAAAGAATCAGATGGAATTCAAAATAGCGTTATATGGGAAGAAGGGCGTGGTTGTGAACCGATTTCACCAATATTTTGTCCATGTTTATCAGAGTGTTAAGAAAATATTATATACCGAAATTTCATTGAAATCGGTCGAGTGTTTCTTGACGATATGGTTTTTTTTCCATAAGTGGGCGACGCCACGCCAATTTTCAATTTTTAAAAAAAGCCTTGGCGTGCAGCTTTCCTTCTGCCATTTCCTCGTTAAAGTTAGTGTTTCTGACGTTTTTGTGGTTAGTCGCTTAACGCACTTCTAGTGATTTTCAACATACCCTTTGTATGGGAGGTGGGCGTGCGTATCATCCGATTTCCTTCCATTTTTGACCCGTGTACGGAAAGTCCGAAGGAACGACGTCTATAGAGTTTTGGTTGACACTTAGCCATTAGTCGTTTCCGCGATATGTTAAAAAAACTTAGTAAGGGGCGGCCGGTCACGCCCACTTCTCCAAAAAAATTAGGTCCAAATATGCCCCTATCTAAGGGGATCCCTTGCCACTTGTGTCAAATTTCACTTTAATATCTTTAATTATGGCTTAGTTATGACATTTTATAGGTTTTCGGTTTCCGTCATTTTGTGGGCGTGGCAGTGGGCCGATTTTGCCCATCTTCGAACTTGACCGTCCTATGGAGATAAATAAATACGGGTACCAAGTTTTTATAATGATATCTCAATTTTTACTCAAGTTACAGCTTGCACGGACGGGACGTGCACGGACAGACAGACATCCGGATTTGAAAACTCTACTCGTCAACCTGATCCACTTTGGTATATATACCCTCTATATCTGACCTCTCTTAGTTTTAGGACTTAACAAACAACAGTTATGTGAACAAAACTTATAATACTCTCTTTAGCAACTTTGTTGCGAGAGTATAAAAAGGCAAAAATTTTGCGTTGTATAGCTGTAAAGGAGCCATTGGACAAACGTTGGGTCTCTGACCGAAAGATGGTATTCTGGCTCTACGACCCCAGAGTGAAAACCCATTCCTGGTCGATGGAGTGTTTACTTGCTGGAGGGCTCTAGGAAAAGTCGCCACTTGCAAAAAAAATCGAGATCGTTCAGTGGAAGCGGCGCTCATCAGC